>NC_141145.1:65908064-66065564 GCF_053477565.2 Lygodium microphyllum
GCAACATGCCCAGAAAACACCAAGAGCACTTGAATTACATCAATCTCGCAATTTCCTTTTCTTGTGTGATTATCTTCAACTGAAGCTGCAAAATAAATTGAAAAACTAGATCAGCTCACAAAGATCTCAGGTCCTATATATGTTGAGATGATTCACACAAAAACAACAAACAGCTTCAACACAGCCTAGAGAAACTAATCCAAGTATCTTCACACTACTTTAAGTACAAAGGCCAACATGAAATCTTCACATTATTGCATTGCATGGCTTTTCCACAGATTGCAAAATGTCTAGGTCAGAAACCACTTCGTTTAGCTCTCTTCAAATAATAACAAAGAGTTTTCCTTGTTAGAATGGAGATGGAAGCTCTCAGCTGAGAGTACACAGTTGACAATAGAATGAGTAAGAGTGAGAACATAGTACAACACACAATGCAATTCCCAAGTATGTAAGAGGAAGTACAAAGTACAACCCTTAGACCTTAGGGTTGTTAATGTGTGTTCACACCCAAAAGGTGTAAAACACTATAAGTGACCGAACTATGTAACATAAACACATAAAATAGAAAATAATGTAACTGGGGGGAAAAATCTCTCGTAAGGAGAGTAAAAAGTGCCCCAATGTCCTACTTCGGACCACTGACACTCCTCTGTGAGCGTAGGCATGAGTTAAACCCAACAAACCCCTCTGGAGTGAAAAGTGATCAACATACAAGGATCATACACCAAAGGCCATTAAATTTAAAGCATTGCAAATTGATTCAAATTTGTCGTGAGGAAGAGCTTTGGTGAAGATGTTAGCCACATTGCCGGTGATAGGACAATAGACAAGGTTGATATATCCTGTATGTAGCCTTTCTATAACAAAGTGATAGTGGATCTCTATGTGTTTCGTGTGTGCTTGAAACGTTGCATTCCATGCCACTACAATGGCCCTCTGACTGTCAATAAACAAAGAAGTAGGTTTCGTGATGACAGATACATCAAGATCAGCCAACAAGCGTCTCAATCATACACATTCAACTATGGTAGTGAAAGTTGCCTTGTATTCAACTTCACAAGACAATGTGGCAACAGTGGAGTGTTTCTTGCTAAGCCAAGAGATGCAAGATGAGCTAAGAAAGAAATAGTTTCCACTCATAGAATGACATGAATCAAAATCACCAATCCAATTTGAATTATTGTAAGCATGTAATTGCAACGGTCCCCCCTTGGCATAAAGCAACCCAAAAATCCTAGTACCCTACAAGTAACCAAAGACACGTTTCATAACTTGCCAATGTGACATGCATGGGCTATGCATATATATGTTCGGGGCTAAAACTGCAAACTGAATATTTGGCCTTATGTTGCATAAATAAATGAGACATCCAACTACTAAAGCATATGTATGAATCTCAAACAAATCATTGTCATCATGCAAAGACAGCTTGAGTCCAGTCTCCATTGGTGTGCTAACTGGCTTGTAATCCTAGAAGCCAAATCCCTTAAGGAGTTTACCAATATATTTGGACTATGACAATCCAATAAATAGACAAGCTGCCCCCATTCAGCCATCATCCTTGTTTGCAGGTTACACCAGCCCACACACCCTCTGCTACTGTTGGCGCCCAGTTTCCAGCCTACAACCCACCTCCATCTACTGTCCAATCATCATCGATTGCAGCCACATCATCTTCAGCCCTGTCCATTGCTGTAGGCAACAGCTCTCAGCTGCTGGCGACTGCTCCAAACTATCCCAGACTGCTGTTCGGCCTGCTGTCCATCATCTCCAGGGTCAGCCAGCCTACATTTTCAGCATTGCAGACCCTGACACTCTCAAACACTGTTTCAGTCTGCTGTGCACAGTTTCCAGCCCCCGATCGGTGGTACACTGCTGCGTTTACTAGTTTCCAGCCTCCAGACTCCTGCATTTTGGTGACCAGCCTGTTGCCATTCACTATTCAGCACTCCTATACTCCGACTGGTGGTCACAGACTTGGGATCTGTCTTCGGTGGACGTTACACTCCGACATTGCTCTGCCCTTGAGCACACTGTACACTCTTACATTCATTTACAGCATTCATTCACTTCAGAGTTGTGTTCTCTCTCTCCCTTCTTCTATTTGTGTTTGAGTTTTTGTGTTTGAGTTTTGAGTTTTGCGTTTAGGGTTTCAGTTTTGCCCTCTATGTCTCTGTCTGTGTCTTTGTGTTTCTATCGTGGTTGTACACTCTGTGTGTCCTCAATGCAAACCCTAGCAGTCTTCTTAACATGGTATCAGAGCTGGTGCTCTTGTAAAGAGTATCCTGCGGATATTGTTGAGAGCTAGTCTTTGTGCAAGGCACACAATACGACTCGTAACCGAATCACAATGTCCTAGACACCTTCTTCTCCAATTCCTATGATGTCTTATCAGGCTTCTCCATCATTGGAGGCCTTGAGATGGCATTATGGACTCAGTGAGGAGGACGACACTCCACCTTCACCAGATTTCACTAACATGACAGAGGAGGACTTTGAGGAGTACTATCGCAACAAGTACGGTGATGTTTACACCCCTCCTACCAGTTTTGCTACCACCTTCGGACCAGTTGGTGAGACTAGCCACCTCTCTGATCATGGAAGACATACAGCATTCAGAACTTCTGGTGATCCATCTTCATCATCTCCACCAGGTCCAATGTCAAGTTTGTACAATTCTTTTGTGTTGCATGAATCAAAACCCTCGCCTGTTTCTTCTTTTGAGGTACAGGATCCGAATGGCTTTGCGTATGTAAACTTCAATAGAGGGGGCTCACGAAGCAAACGAAATTCAGGTACATCTACAGCTTCTGTTTCATTTGAGCATATTACACACACCTCTCACTTGCCTCCCATCCCGCTCTCTTCTATATCACACCTTGATCATCTCTCATTATCTTTCCAAAATCTTGGATTATACTCCACATCTACATCACACACCCTAGGGGTTGGATCTACCATCTCCGCTCCTAGCACCTTTTCCTTCTCCAACCCATTCTCTACCTCTTTGCACCATGGTACTTCGTTAGGAGGAATGCCACCCTTTAACATAGTGCCTCTCACCTTTCAGCAAATGAGCACACCCATCACTCCTGGGTCGACTGTGATGGGCATTCCTCTCACTATCCCCAACTTCACATCTCCCATGACCACTCATACGCAGGGGTTTCCATCCTCAGCTTATAGTGCGTCTTCACACTCTCCTTGGGTTACACCGATGCAGGGATTCCCATCTTCTGCTCCCCGCGTTCCCATCCCACCTCCTCGGGTTCCTCATGTGGCTACCATGCCCATGCCTAGTCAGCCCATTCCTACCTATGGATCCACCTTGCACACTACCCGCATGCTTGGTGGGCACTCTGGGGCCCATTCCCAAGTGTACTCCACTCCCCCATCCTACCCCCACTACACTTTTTCACACTATCCATCTCCGAGCACTACCACTCCTGTTGCAACGGCCAAGAATGCCTTCACGGATAAGACACATTTTAACGGGTCAAATTTCACTACTTGGTCGAATTTCATGTAACAAGTGCTTGAGTCTTAGGGTCTTTGGAATCTCGTCATTGGTCTAGAGCCTATGCCGGACCCTCGACTAGCTCACCCTGACTACATCCGTCAATGGAGAGTCCGCAATGCTACAGCCAATGTTGAGGTGATGCAGGAATTGCTTCCTGAGTTTCAGTCTCAGTTGCAGCACTTTCCCGCTCGCGTCAAAGCGTTGGAGTCGCCTTCTCAACCGCTGCGGCTCGTGATCGTACTCGACGCATCAATCTCAAATTTGAGCTTCAAGAGTTCTCTCTTAAGGAAGGGGATGATTTGAAAGTCAAGCTTGCTGACTATAGGCGATTACTTGCCGAGTTTGCCACTATTGGTTCTTCAAAGTTAGATGACAATCAGGTTACATTCTTCTTGAATAAGTTGCCCGCAAAATACTTCAATTTCATTCAACACATCATCTCCCAACCTCGATTGCCAACCTTCTATGAGTTTGAGTGCCAATTCTTGCGTTACACAAGGCTACATGATCAAGTCCACAAGAAATCCTCATCACAGCCTTATTCAGAGTAGAGGGGGTTGGTTGCTTCTTCTTCGGGAGGGAAAACCACCAGTGGCAAGAACTCGCTAGATGCGAAGGCAAGCCAATCAAAGGGTGACTCCTCTTCCTCCGATGGAACCAAAGAATCAAGACCTATCTGGCAGCAACTCCCTAAGAAAAACCAGTTTTGCACACACTGCCAGAGAGCAGGCCATGTGGACGAGGAGTGGCACTCCAAGGCCCAAGGTCTTCCACCTAAAAAGCCTCAGCAGACCGCTATGACTTCACAATCTAATGGGGCTATGCCTTCCACTGCTGCCCCATCTTCTCCTCCAGCCCCCACAGTGACTATTGGACATGTGGCACCCGGACAGCCTTAGCGGCCATCCTTCTCTACTCCTGAAGGGTTGGTTGATTGGTCTGCAGGTTCCGATCCCGTTGCACTTCATGCATCTATCTCACCTTCCTTCCCACCTCGTGTTGAGAAATCAAATGATGTATGCCTAGAAGAGACTGTGTATAAGAGAGATGACAAAAGTTGTATGCTCCAAAAGCTCTAGAAAGAGATATCTAGAATCCCATAAGCACAGAGAGGAAAGTGGTACTATCCAAAAAGCTATAAAGGCATGTACTTGACACTCATTTCAATGTAATGACACTCAGTTTGAGTCACTCAAAATTGTCTTTATGAATCCAAGCTAATCTATCTTGGAACCTAATTCATTTGAGTTACAATCTCTCACTCTGATAATGTATCGTGTGTTTGACTTGCGTCCACCATAGCCAACTAGCTCTAGATCCGTGTTTCTCAACATGGTATCAGAGCCATGGCTGAGCTAGGAAGCTAGTAGGTGGAATCTCTTCTTCTGTGCATGCTCTAGGATTTTCCCTCCTTCATTCTTCTCCTTTTACAAGCTCATTCCAATCCCAATCTTTCAAACCATCCAACATCCATTGTGTGTACGAGGAGAAGAAGCTTAAGGAAGGAGGTGCTACCAAAGGAGCTCAAGGAAGAAAGTGCTGCTACTCAAGAAGATCAGTTTAGAGTTTATATTAAAGGAATTCTGATCCCCAGGTCTCTGCCCCAGTTCAAGAGGCAAGCTCTCGGTCTATGGCGGAGGCCCTGACAGGGCAAGAGAAGCTCGACGGCCTGATAGCAGCAAGGCTAGAGTGAATAGAGAAGAGAGAGAAATACAGCAGCCTCGCGGCCGTTGGTGGATGGGGGCAAACTGGCTTCTTTTGGCGAAGCCCTTATTGTTTCGTCCCCGCTCAACGCAGGCGTCACTGTCTGGGACCTTGCCTCTGGCACAGAGATCGCACACTTGAAATCATGCGCCTCTCCACGCAATGGACTTGCTTGCGTTGGCAGACAATTCCTTGCTGCATCACAAGTCCCTAAGCCCGGTTCATTAGCTGCTGGAGGTGGTGCCATCCTTCTTTGGGCCTGGAATAAGACGCAGCCTGAGTTCAAAAACTATCCAGTTGAATCAATTGGATCCCTTGCCTGTACAAGTGATGGATCGTATATTGTGGGGGGCAGTGCATCTGGAAGGTTATACATCTAGGAGGTTGCAACTGGAAGATTGCTGAGAGTTTGGCCCGCTCACTATAAGGCGGCTAGCTATCTGGTCTTCTCAGATGATGAATCACTGCTGTGAAATTACTGTCAAGGGTGGAGCAACTAAGACTGTTAAGCAAGGCTGAGAAAGCCGGCCTTCTCTCTGCTGCTGAAAAGGCAGGTTTTTCATTGTCATCCATTGAAAAGCTTGGTCTTCTTTCAAAGGCAGAGGAATTTGGTGTCTCTTGTTTCAAACCAACTCTCCCACACTCTAAGCTACTCACAGTGATCTTAGTTTTAATACCGATTTTCTACTCCATCAAGTTTCTTTAGACACTAGCATTTTGTGCCATTTCTTCAATATCTGAAGCACTTGTATGGGATTAGACACTACCCGAGTATACTCGCGGTAAGACCTTCCCGCATCAGAAATGATTTGCTTGCACTATGCATATATCATGCTGGATCTTATCAACGTATCTATGAAGCACAAAGATCGTGTCAAGAAGATTAAAAGAGACGTACCACATGCCAACAAAAAGGATGTCAACAAAAATAAAAGAGCATGAAGACAAAAAGCCAAGAAAACCTTGAAGATCAACGTCACCAAGAAGAACAAGGATATCTCCAAAGTTTACCAAAGAAGCAAGAAGAAGATAAAGAATTTTCCGCTGCTGCTGACAAGACAACAAAGACTCTCCCTTAGTGGATCATGGTTCCCTTAGTGGATCTTTATTTCACATAGTGAATGTTGTAAAAACCCTACCAAAAATGTAAAGTTTCAAGCCTTAACTTGACTAGGCTTGCGTCCACCATAGCCAACTAGCTCTAGATCCGTGTTTCTCAACACCTCGTCAAGCGTTCCCTTGGCAAAGCCCTGCTACTAGACGTACGCGATGGTGGCCATCTTCATAGACTAGCATGTCTCTAGGTCCTTTTGAATACCCTAGGTCAGTCTAGCATTCATTTTTCGCACTCTTAGAGTCGGACCCATAGGATTTTTGTCTCTACATTTTAAGTCTTCTGCTGCATTTACTCACACACACATACACATTTATATCTTTGCACATGTTCCTTTAGTTAGCTTTTCATTTTAGTTTTGTTTTGTTCTTGGAGCATCTCACTACTGACCTCTGTGATTACAGACTTTGATCTCCTTTGTAGGTTTTGTTTTCAGTGTAGGGCTAACATGCAGGTTTAGCCAGTCCTACCTGGGCTGGAGACTTGGGATGCGCACCGTTCCTTCATGATTTCATCATCCTTGGAGTTTTGCTCTTCTACCAGCATGGAGGCTTCCCCTCCCGAGGCAAATCATGCAACATCTCTCTTGATGCTATCATGGCGGTGACTTCTATCTAGCTCTTCCAGCTGGGATGCTTCCTCCTCCTCTTCATTCCTTATGGTTCTCGGTACCACACGAAGACCGACATCAGGCTCCTCTTCCTTCTTCGGCATCTACATCCAGGTTGAGAGGGGGTTCCTACCCTTTTTGGTATTCTACAGGCTTCAGCACTTTGTCTTCGACATCGGCTTCTCCCCCCTGTTGTACCTTACCCTTTGCATTGCATGATTTCATCATCTTCGTACTAGGGCGCTTCGGCAAGTGAACAATTTTCCCATGAGAGACACTGTCCAAGTGGCACCGGCTACATGAGCATTCTTCAGCATGTAGCATACTTTGCATCTTATTGTGCAGAGCACCACTTGAGCAGATCCTAAGTTGTTTCCACCGGCGGCTGTTGTTACTACACCACCATCCTTCTTCATCACATGGATACCTCATCACCTACTTTTCCTCATCATCGACACCCTGAGTGGATGGGTTAGCTTGTACTGTTTTGTGATGTATTGGATATACCCTCCCTACTCCCGTCTTCTAGGTCACTATTCCTCAATCGGCCGCATCCCATAAAATTTACCACACTTATTCAAACCAAAAAAAAAACAACACACAAAAGTTCCATGTAGTTCCATCCGCCTTTGTAGGGCTTGGTAGGCCACTGGGCAGTCAACGTGCACCCTTTGTCCGATGCCCTGTCCTCTCTAGGGTGACTACTTGGATTCCCTTGGTAAGATAACCATCGCCTCTATAGTCTTGGTAGGCCACTGGGCAGCCGACGTGCACCCTTTGTCCGATGCCTTAGCTGCTTTGGGGTGAGACGCCTTGGGATACATCAACATCACAATGGCTGGCCTGACCTTTCGGCTCAGTTTTAGGCCTGAGAGGGGGTGTTGAGCTAAAATATGCATTACTTGCTAATTAGTCTCTTAAACGGCCCCAAAACACACTAAAAATGCTCAGGGAGCGGTTCGAGAGAGTTTAGTGGAAACCCTAAAACGGGGAGCGGCTTAAGAAAGTTTAGTGGAAACCCTAATTTTTGGGGCGCCCTTCCACATCTATAAATAGATAGGCTGCCCCCATTCAACCATCATCCTTGTTTGCAGGTTACACTAGCCCACACACCCTCTGCTGCTGTTGGCGCCAGTTTCCAGCCTACAGCCCGCCTTCATCTGCTGTCCAATCATCATCGACTGCAGCCACATCATCTTCAGCCTGTCCATTGCTGTAGGCGATAGCTCTCAGCTGCTGGCGACTGCTCTAGACTGCTGTTCGGCCTGCTGTCCATCATCTCCAGGGTCAGCCAACCTGTGTTTTCAGCATTGCAGACCCTAACACTCTCAGACACTGTTTCAGCCTGCTGTTTACAGCAGACTATGCACAGTTTCCAGCCCCCGATCGGTGGTACACTAGTGCGTTTACCAATTTGCAACCTCCAGAATCCTGCGTTTTGGTGACCAGCCTGTTGTCATTCACTATTCAGCACTGCTACACTCCGACTGGTGGTCACAAGCTTGGGATCCATCTTTGGTGGACATCACACTCCGACATTGCTCTGCCCTTGAGCACACTGTACACTCTTACATTCATTTACAACATTCATTCACTTTAGAGTTGTGTTCTCTCTCTCCCTTCTTCTATTTGTGTTTGAGTTTTGAGTTTTGAGTTTTGCGTTTAGGGTTTGAGTTTTGAGTTTTGCATTTAGGGTTTGAGTTTTGCTCTTTGTGTCTGTGTCTGTGTCTTTGTGTTTCTATCGTGGTCGTACACTCTATGTATCCTCAGTGCAAACCCTAGCAGTCTTCTTAACAAAAACATCCCAATCACTCGCAAAGATAGTTCTCCAAAATCTATACTACTTGTTGGCCAATGAAACCCCTTTAACATTCCATAAAGTGAGCCTCATGATGATCAAAGAGGAGAAGAACTACTGGATCACTGCTTTCCATTTTGCATCCATAGATTTAGCAACCTAAAATTTCTCAATTTAACTACGAATCACATCCACAAGATCCACCCTCTACAATCTAGCAATTGATGCATGGGGAGGAAACTAATATTGCTAAGCACAAAATGCATCGCGATAGGACAACAATCTCCCACGAGCATCAAAAGCAAATTAAAAAGCACCTTTACCTGCGTCCACTGCCGACACACAAGATGATTGAGGTTGAGGTTTAGAGTAAAATCATATACTCCTGCATTGAAAAGTATGCATAATATTATCTCTAACAAATCGTGCAAGAATCAAATGAGAGTCCTCTCAAACATGGCGTTTAACTATGAAGCATCCATGACCAACAAGTGAGATGCAACTCACCAACAAGCCCATCCTAAAGTGAATCAGTATTAGCATTTCCATGCAATCCAAAAGGCACAAGGGGAGGAACATATCATTACGGCACATTTTGGGGTTCCCACTTCCAAACCACATTGCAAGATCTATGGAGCATGAGCACATTCATAGACAAAATGATCCAATTTTCCATATCTAAAACAATGTCTTGCAAAAGTTTCCCATTTTAGCTCAAAAATCAACGTGTGTGGCCACCATCGTGTATGGTGAGGTGGGGAAGTGGTTCTAGCAGATGCACTTGATGCCCTAGGAATGGATGCATAAAGTGCAATAGGTAAGCCACTAGAAAGCCAATCAGCTAAGCCTTCAGGAGCAGTGAAGGATATAGGCTACTAAGGCTATCCGCGTGCCACATGTCCAATAGCCATTGGGACAGATGGAGCAGAGGGTGCAACACCAAGAGGCATAGCCTCACTGGACTGGCCAGGTGAAGTATCTACAATCACAACAATTTGTTATGGTCTTCTAGGTGGAAGACCTTAGGCCTTGGTACGACACTGTACGTCCATATGGCCCAACCTCTAGTAATGTGAGTAAAACCTATTTTTCTTAGAAATATGCTACCAAAGGGGTCATGTTTCTTTGGTTTCGTCAAAGGAAGTGGTGTCACCCTTGGTTTGGCTTGCCTTCGCACCTTGCGAGTTCTTGCTATTGTTGGTTCTTCCTCTCAAAGAAGAGGCAACCAACCCTCACCTCTCCGAATGGATGTGTGTGGAGGACTTCTTGTGGACTTGATCATGCAACCTCATATAATGCAAGAATTGACACTCAAACTCGTAATAGGTCGACAATCTAGATAGTGAGATAATGTGTTGGATAACATGAAAGTATTTGTCGAGCAACTTGTTCAAGAAGAACGTAACCTAATCACCATCTAACTTTGGAGAGCCAATAGTGGCAAGCTCGGCCAGTAAATGCCAATATTCGGCCAACTTGACCTTCAAATCATCCGCTTCCTTAATGGAAAACTCCTGAAGCTCAAAATTGAGATTGATACATCGAGTGCAATCTTGAGCTACATAGTGGTCAATGAGATGACTCCAACACTCAGATGCGAGGAAAAAATGCTGTACTTAAGAGTGGAACTCGGGAAGCAACCCCTGCATTAACTCAACATTGGTCGTGGCATTGCAAACTCTCCATTGATGGATGTGATTAGGGTGAGCCAATCAAGGGTCCGCGGTACCAACGAGGAGGTCCCAAAGTCCCTGAGATTCAAGCACTTATTACATGAAGTTCGACCAAGTGGTGAAATTTAATCCGTTAAAACGTGTCTTGTCTGTGAAGGCATTCTTGTCCATTGCAACAGGAGTGGTAGTGCTAGGAGATGGAGGTATGTAATGGGGGTACGGTAGATAAGGGGGATAAGGTGGTGGAGTGGAGTACACTTGGGAAGGATTCCCAAAGTGCCTACCATGCATATGAGAAGTGTGCGTAGCAAATCCAAATGTAGGCAAGGGCGGACTAGGTATGGGTATGGTAACTGTCTGTGAAGCCCAAGGTGGAGGGATAGGGACATGAGGAGCAGAGGGTGGAAATCCTTGCGTAGGAGTGATGCAAGGGATGTGTGACAACAGTCCATAAGCATAGGATGGATATCCTTATGTTTGAAAGGTCATGTGGGGGATTGGCGAGTGTCTAAGGGTAGTGAGGGGGATGTCCATTACAAACGTCCTAGAGTAAAGTCGGGATATGTGAAAGGTACAGTGTTAAAGGGTGGCATTCCCCCTAATGATGCACCAAGAGGTGGAGTGATTGGAGGGTAGGTAGATGGTGGGATGAAGAAAGAAAAAGTGTCAGGAGTGGAGATGAAAAATCCAAACCCTTGTGTGCTTTGAGCAAAAGTGGAATGTAACCCAAGGTTTTAAAATGAGGATGTGAGTAGATCAAAATGTGGAGAAGGTAGTGGTGGGATGGGACAGAGTTAAGAAGTGTGGTTTACTTGCTCAAATGAAATAGATAGTAGAGATATACCTGATAAAGGGTAACTGCTTCAAGAGCCTCCTCTATTAAATTTAACATACTGAAAATCATCCAGATCTGCACTCTAAAAGGAGAAACAGAAGAGGCTTTTGGCTCATACGACTCAAAACAGTTATACAAAGCCAACACAAGAGGCCGCTCAGCCGCACGTGACCAACAAAAGGCTCTAGTGCACAAGGCACAAGGCTGGCATAGGGGCAGAAAATTGGTGCACGGGCAGAGAACTAATGGACAGGAAGGCTGGTTGGCACAGAAACCCTTGGAAATGACCAAAGCCATTGCCATCCGCTCTCTCCTTCTTCTCTTTCCTTTTTTTAACAGCTAGCAGTTGATGGTGATGACAAACATTGTTGGTATGCTCAGATGAGTACATGGATGAGTTTAGACAAGCTGCAGATCGACACACTACCCCCCTTTGACTATATCTTGGACTATCATACACTCGGCCTAAGCCGATCAGAGCTGAACCATGTGATCAAAGCACACATACTGAGGTTAGATACAGAGAAGACTTTGATCCAAACCCCCGAACACCATGGCACAAGAGGGTGGCACACTACCAAACCCACTTCCTTCAAGTATCTAAGGATGTTTTAATCACCCGACCTAGTTACATGGATACACAACTGCCTCATGGATTGCGCACAGTTATTGGTCAATTCCGCATCTCATCCCACCGCCTAAGGATTGAGACAAGTAGATGGGAGGGCATACAAACAAAGAAACGCATATGCCCACTATGCGACAGAGAGCTAGAGACAAAGGAATACTACATCTGTCAATTCACAGTATATTATGATATACAAGGCAAATACCACTATCTATTTCAAGAGGGTCTTTGACCCTTGAGATGAATCATGCAATTTGAGAATCAAAGATGCTTGGGTTTTTTCCTCTTGGAGCTGCAAAGGCGTAGAGCACCTATTCTACGGAGTAGGAGGTCCCCCACAACTCAACTCACATAGACAAAGAGCGGCCACTGACCCTTTCACTACTACACGATTGAATATGGCACATACCACTACTATTGTCAAACAGCCTACAGGAGTACATCATCATTGGACCTCATCTTCTGTAGGTGTCCCTTTGGATAGAGTGATGACACTTAGCCGGTCTAGGCACCCACATCCACTTGGACGAAGGCCTAGACATCCACACCATAGACAAATTAGAGCCATCATTGAGCACCACCTAGACGAAGGCCTAGATATCCACATCCTAGAGAGTTACTGTGTCCCACATGCAAAATCTTAGAGAGTTACTATGTCCCACATGTAAAATCCTAATTTGGGTGTCCCAAACTTTCTATAAATAGGCATCCAACCCATCACTCTCCCTGAATCTCGTTTGTGTAGGTTTCAGGAGCCATATCTCTACTACCCACACCCCGTTCACGGAGGACATCATGGTCAAAGTTCCCCCAACTATCTACTACTATTTGGTGCTTGATTCTAGCCTTCAACACCTATCTGCGGCTGTCGCTTGGTACATTGAAGCTCTCACACACCGTCTAAGTGCTGCATTTGATGTTGATGTTAGCATCTGGTGCTATCGCTCGCAGTCTGGAGCTATCGCCCTGATCTTCTCTCTCCTGGACAAGCTGTGTTTGCAATTTTTTGCTACTGCCCCGATGTTCCCTCTCCTCCACAACCTCTGTTTGTACCTAACAGCTATCACCCAATTTTTCTTCCTCCTCAACTACATGTGTTTTTAGTCTCTCTCTCTCCTACATTGCTATCTGCATTAAATCCAGCCTTCCTTGGCTGTGTTTCTTGGTGTTTGACACATGGACTCTGCAACTCAAAACCTCTACCTTGATCCCAAAGATACAAGAGTTTGAGGTTCAGTATCCACTGCATAGTCTGCTTGTCGCATGAGCACTATATATTCATTACTCATTCACTTTATTATTCATTGTATTCATTGTCTCTGAGTTACCCTAACTATGTTCTGAGTTTATCAATCTGTGCTTTGTTGTACGATTGGTTTTGTTCTTTTTGTGTTTAGAACATTGATTCACATGGTATTAGAGCTAGATACTCTCTAAGAAACCTTGGCCTTTGTTCAAAAAGCCCATTTGTGAAAGAAGAAACAATAGAAGAGTCACATTGACTTCGAACACATTCACAACATCGCTCCAATCTCCACGGCCAAACATGGACAGAAACACTCAGGGTCACATTGACTTCGGACACATTCACAACACCGCTCCAATCTCCACAGCCAAACATGGACAGAGACGATCAGGATTAGGCCTCTAAACTTTCTACTACCCAATCTAACATGGGTGGAGAACCATCACACTACCATGGAGTCCACAGACCATATCAAACTTCTACCACTGAATATGATCTCATCCTTATGCATAGGGCTCAGTAGGAGGTTGAAGGTAAGCTTGAGTTTTCTCCTTTGGATTCGATGCACAGAACTAATGATCTTGCAAGATCTTCAAAATCTCCACTACAGATCAGTCATCTGCAAGTGGTACTTGGCTCAAAACCCTTGAAAGTATGTGCTAGCAAGTCTAGGAAACACGACTTATGCCAACATCATGGAAAGATGGAATCACTAAACTGATCCTGAAAGTACCTTCTCAATTCATGTTGAAACATTGGAAACCCATCTCTCTAATGGGGTCAATGTATAAAATCTCCTCCAAAGTCTTGGTCAATCACCTTCACAAGTGCCTTCTTGACATTGTGTACCCCACTCAATATGGATTCATCAAGGGCAAGAACATATTGCATAATGCACTAAATGTACAAATGGGAATTGACTATGCCAAGCATTCTAATCAGAAAGTGGTCTTACTCTAACTGGGACTTGTTAAAGGCATTCGATTACGTGAATTGGTCCTTCATTGCAAAACTTATGCATAGCATGGGATTTAGGCCGTGTATGTCCTAGTTGATATACACATTCAATGCTGATACATCCTCCCAAGTGATGTTAAATGGTGGTGTCATTGGTCCCATTCCTCTTCAACGTTTGGTCTAATTGGACTGCCCTTTGAGTCCTTTGTTTTTTGCTTTGGAAACTCATCCATTGCTTACTATGTTGTCTCATATGGTGACCACTGGCCAACTGTGTGGTTTGTCCCTTCTTTTTGGACAACATTTTATTACACAGTCTTTGGCTAATGACACCTTGATGATCCTTAATGCAAAAAGGGATAATCTCCATAAGGCATTGGATGTCTGGGATCTCTTTGGTCATGCTTCTAGTCTTTGTGTCAATACTGCATAAAGCCCTCCCTTGTCAACTACACTGAACTTGATCTTCAATATTTGGGATGGCAAGGGTCACACCTCCTGGCAGTGCTATTAGACACTTGGGGTATCTCTTGGGTGTCGATGTTTAGCCCAAAGTCTTACTGGATTGGATTTCGCGAAAGATAATGGTAAAATTTGTCCATTGGAAATCCCAAGCTTGGCCGTGTCAAAATGACTAAGTGACCGGAGAGATTGTAGGGCTTGCAAGGGAAAACACAGAGTGTACGGCAAACACTGAGAGAGAAAAGAAACACAGAAGATGATGAAAGATAAATCATGCTGATGAAATGAATCTGATACAAGGGTGCCGTAGCACAAAGGAAGTCCTGGAGTGCAGGAAGACTGCTGAAGAAGCCTCTGAGTCTACAAATGCAGGATGAGGAGGTGTCGCTTGGAGCACTGCCGTCAAAGGGTGAGGAGCCTTTGAATCTACAAACGCAGGGATGAAGAGTAGTACCTACGATCAGGGAGACAGCCGATAAAGCCTCCCTCTGCAAACGCAAGCATGATAAAGTGACGCCAACTATTGGGAGTGACGCCAGGTAATGAGGAACCTCCTTGGAAGCCAAACGCAAGAAGGTGGAGCCGCCAAAAGGGTGGAGGATGACGCTAGATAGGGTGTGGACTCCAAACGCAAGGTGTAGGAGCGCAGAAGATGCTGTCACCAACAATGGAGGATGGACGCTAGCTAAAGAGGAGCACACTGCCACCATAAAAGCAGCCAACTAGAGATGAAGGCTAGCCCCAAGAGAGTATGGAGATGGTGGTAGAAGAGGAGAGAGAGAGATGATGGAAGAGAGAGAGTGTCAAAAGATTGACGAAGAGAGAGTGGGAGTGACGGGACTGAAGGATCAACCGTAAGGAATGAATGAGAGAGTGGCCTATAAATAGGCATAGTCAGTCTAGGATGGCGCCTCTTTCTGGGGCTGCAAACTCTAAACGCAAACCCTAAACGCAAAACGCAAAAACGCAAACTGCGGGTAAAGGGTGAAGGGTTTCTCAACAGGCCCTTCTATGTACATCTCAAAGTTGCATAGGCCATCATGCTACCGATGCTGACTTACTTCCTCCCACTTCTGCCCTAAACTACTGCCACTCTGAATGCCCTTACGAAGCATGTCCGCTCCATTTTGTGGAAGGAGGATTCTTTGCATGCAGGAATTTCTTGGATTTCTTGGAATCATGCCTACACCCACTGATGAAGCCATGAAGAAAGGAGTAAATCTCATGGATAACCACTTTAAACAGTCCAAAATGGTGGCTACATTGAGCTCGCAATAGGTTCAACATAGATCTACACTTCTTATTCTTCTTGGGGATGATGACAATTGGAAAAATTCAATCTGCTCAATCTACTAGGACTATAAAGCCAACTCATAGTAGTCACTCTAGCTTCTCTTTGACCTATTTGACCTATTTGTCCATGTGAGAGTTCATCTAGTATCGCTGCATCCAAACTCGAATAACATATGATTTAAAGGGAATTTGGTGTTTTTCTTTCATCGCCCTTGAAAAGGGTGATATGATCTTGTCTTTTGAAATCCGATCTGGCCATGATAGAGCATCTTAGGGTTACTTCTTGCAGATATATTGCTTCCTTGATTTCCTGCCATCAAATACCAATTGCGATTTTATATATTTATACCTGCAAGAAGTAACCCTAAGATGCTCTATCATGGCCAAATCGGATTTCAAAAGACAAGATCATGTCACCCTTTTCAAGGGCGATGAAAGAATTGTAGAAGGTTTAATCCGACAAACATTCCCCTTGCCAAGCTTGCTCCTTGGACGAGTGAGAAGTCTTGTCACCATCATGCATCAAAGAGGTGTTCCATTGGCCATCACAAAATTGTATTTTCCTCAACGTTAATCTCAGTATTGCCTTTTCCATGGGCATTCACACCTCTTTGATGCATGATGGTGACAAGACTTCCCACTCGTCCAAGGAGCAAGCTTGGCAGGGGGAATGTTTGTCAGATTAAACCTTCTACAATTCTTTCGTCGCCCTTGAAAAGGGTGACATGATCTTGTCTTTTGAAATCCGACCTAGCCATGATAGAGCAACTTAGGGTTACTTCTTGCAAATATATTACTTCCTCGATTTCTTGCCATCAAATACCAATTGCGATTTTATATATTTATATCTGTAAGAAGTAACCCTAAGATGCTCTATCATGGCCAGATCGGAATTCAAAAGACAAGATCATGTCACCCTTTTCAAGGGCGATGAAAGAATTTAATCGAATTGCTGAAATTCTCTAACAATGACTACTAGAGGCCTTTCAACGGTTCTACAGACAAATTTGGCACAAATTCAAGCTCAAAGACACAATCGCATCATGCAATACATCATCTTTGACAAGGACTATATCCACTATTACCCAAAGAAGAAAATAGGGATATTTAAACTCTTGTGCAAAGCAAATATATTTTGAATGGTTACAAACTAGACAAAGAGATGGATTTCAAGAAACCCTTAACATCTTTTAGTCTGACTCTATTGCAGAAGAGTCTTTAGTTTCAGGGAATTCATTGGGTCCTCTAAGGGAATCTTTTGTTTCATCCCACTCGATGAGACCTCCAACTTATATTTATATCTGCAAGAAGTAACCCTAAGATGCTCTATCATGGCCAGATCGGAATTCAAAAGACAAGATCATGTCACCCTTTTCAAGGGCGATGAAAGAATTTCATCGAATTGCTGAAATTCTCTAACAATGACTACTAGAGGCCTTTCAACGGTTCTACAGAAAAATTTGGCACAAATTCAAGCTCAAAGACACAATCGCATCATGCAATACATCATCTTTGACAAGGACTATATCCACTATTGCCCAAAGAAGAAAATAGGAATATTTAAACTCTTGTGCAAAGCAAATATATTTTGAATGGTTACAAACTAGACAAAGAGATGGATTTCAAGAAACCCTTAACATCTTTTAGTCTGACTCTATTGCAGAAGAGTCTTTAGTTTCAGGGAATTCATTGGGTCCTCTAAGGGTGCAACTGATTGTTACTGCTGATCATCTTCTTCCTCAACTAGACATCAACCCTTGGAGGATACACATATGTTTGTAGTCTGCTGCTGTTTACATAGCTCTGCAGACCCCAACCTCTACTTTTCCTTCTTCTCCATCGCCAAAAGCTGCTGCCCTACCACTCAGCTGCTGTGTTTGGTCCACGAGTTGCCACCCTAAATCCATTTTTTGCCACCTATCTCCCAAAACCTATGCTTTGGGTTTCTATGGGGTCAACTCCTTCTCACTGTCACCAGGTGGTGATACTTTTTACAGTTGCTTTTCTTATTTACTTATATAAATATTTTATTTTCATTTTCTTTTGTTGTTGTTGCTTTTTACTCCCAGAGTTCTCTTGGAATAAGCCAAGATCTTTGTATGGCCAAAAGAGGCAGCCATTGGGACAAATTCGTAGTATACTGTTGTGTGCTATTGTTTACATAGCTCTGCAAACCCCAGCCTCTACTTTTCCTTCTTCTCCATCGCCAAGAGCTGATGCCCTACCACTCAGCTACTGTGTTTGGTCCACAAGTTGCCACCCTAAATCCATTTTTTGCCACTCATCTCCCAAAACCTGTGCTTTGGGTTTCTATGGGATCAACTCCTTCTCACTGTCACCAAGTGGTGATACTTTTTATAGTTGCTTTTCTTATTTACTTATATAAATATTTTATTTTCCTTTTCTTTTGTCGTTGTTGCTTTTTACCCCCAGAGTTCTCTTGGAATAAGCCGGGATCTTTGCATGGCCAGAAGAGGCAGCCATTGGGACAAATTGAACTAATGGTTTGTCTAAGACTTAGGACCGGTTCCATATTGAATGGGCACTAAACAATAGAATGCCAGTGGTTTGGGACTGTGTGCTTAGCCACTGGAGATGGTGCAGGACAATGAGCCTAGCCAAGACAGAAGATGCACATGTGAGAATGCCCATGGAATAAAAGTCACTGTAACTAAGACACATTACACTTTTTGATGTGGTTGCAATGATAAAAGTTGCTCAAAACAACTTGAGGAATGCAGGGGTCACCATCTCTAAAATTTAGGGACTTACTATTTTTGGACCCCAGAATTTGTTCGTGTCATTATCTTCGTTTTTTGCACGAGGATTAATTCTCTGGTTTGTGCCGATGTCAAATTTTGCACCGATCATGGAGAATTTTAGACCGGAAGGTTTAAACGGGAAAATTGTTACATGTATGCCATGTGGCACAAATTTCCAAAAGAGAGAGAGAGAGAGAGAGCATACAAAAAAAAAACGTAATAGGCATGAGGGACAGATCTGAGAATGAAGTTTTAAGGAGCTGAGGGCAAATTGCTGCAGTTTTATCAGCTATAGAGAGTACTTCTTCGTCTCTGACTCAAGTACGGAGGTAGAGCTTACTCCCTTTGGTCAACTCTCTCTCTATTCTCAAAGGAAATGCTCTGCATGATGGGCTAATTCCATCGAAGGTACAGTTCTGTGTTTTCTTTGCACTTCTGCTGAGGCAAGAGCCTCATTGTCCAAGTTCAGGAGCAGCTGTTGGCTTCTCCAATGCAGGAACTAAAGGAAGTAATGACCATGCCACACAGGAACAGGGTTTTTCAACTCAGATTTAGTGCTATTTATGGGAATGTTTTAATGTTGGATAGTAAGAACCGTGAATTCAGAGATCTGCAGACTGCAATTCTGCACATGAATCATTGAGATTTGGTCACAGAAAATGCCTTCCTAAAAGGGATGTTGTTCTGGACATGCTGGACAGTAAGAACAGTGAATCCAGAGATATGCAGACTGCAATTCTGCACATAAATCACTGAGTTATGGTTACAGAAAATGCTTTCCTAAAAGGAATGTTGTTCTGGTCATGCTGTACTGTCCTTATGCAGCTGGGATTTACTCAAAAAAGATGAAAACCAACAATTCTCAGGTTATGTATTTTGGAACGTTTCATTTTTGTAACTTTCCATATTTTCATTGATAAAGAAATACCGAGAGGGGCGCTGGTCTTCGGGGCCAATCTGGTGTTGAGCAAGGGAGTGAGATCTCTGTTTTTGTGTGTGTGTGAAAAGACCACGTGTTAATTGAAGGAACTACCGCTTTATGTGAGTCATAGACCGGTTTCACTCACTGCTGCCCAGCTCCCAGGTGGCTGCTTTTGGGTTCTATCTGACCTTTTTGTGGCTGTATTTGCATCCAGTCTTCCTCCCTACTGTTGCAGACAGCCTCTGCATCCTCCTCAATCAGCATCCAGTATTGATCTTGGTGCAATTGCATCCAGTCTCCCTCCCTACTGCTGGAGACAGCCTCTGCATCCTCCTCAATCAGCATCCAGCATTGATCTTGGTGGTTATTTGCACACAGGATCCATCACAGAGGCAACACTCTCACAAGAGACGGTGACTATTGGACATCTCTACGCTCCTTGAGCACCCGTCGTATTACATCCAGCATTGGTTTGATTCATTCATTTCCTTCCTCTTCATTTGCATTTTATCACAGTGTCTTAGTCACCTTCAACTTAACAGCTACTAGTTTTTCAGGATGTAAAGGAAGATGCTTCCCCCTTTTTCTTCATTACAAATAGATCTCAGGAGGTTAATAAACAGGGAATTTTGGGAGAATCTCAACCAAAAGTATCCCTGCTTGCAGGCCCAACTCTTTTTTTCAGCATACTCCTCTAGGAGGTGCATCTTGGTTGGGCCAATCAGCTAGCAAGATTGTGGAGTGCTCAGTTGGGATAGATCAAACCACCTCGAGAGCAAACGAAGTTCTTTCAAATAAATCAAGTTTGTACTGCTACCATTTGTTGAGCTAAAAATGCATTAGCCTGACTTAAACAGACCCAAATCACACTTAATTAATGAAGAAACCTTCTTATTTTAAAAAGCAACCCAATCCTAGAGAGTTATCATGTCCCCCATGCAAAACCCTAATTTGGGTGTCCCAAACTTTCTATAAATAGGCACGCAACCCACCACTCTCCCTCCATCTTGTTTTTGCAGGTTTCAAGAGTCGTATCTCTGCTACCCCAACCCCTTTACATGGAGGACATCGCGATCGAAGCTTCCCCCCGTTCCATTTGCTACCATCTAGCACCTAATTCCAACCTTCGCCACCAATCTGTAGCTATCACCTACAATTTGTTTGCTGTATTTGATGCTAACGTCATCATTTGATGTTGCAATCAACAGTGTGGAGCTGTCGCCCTGATCTCTCTCCTCCACATGCTGCACTTGCACCTACACCAACTGTCGCCCAATTTTTCTTTCTCCTCAAGTACCTACATATTTAGTCTTTCTCTCTCTTACACTAATGTCTGCATCAAATCCATCCTTCCTTCGCTACGTTTGTTGGTGTTTGACACACGGAGGCTGCCTTTGCTACGATTCCAAATGCGTTCAAAGTATGATATACTCTAAAGCTCATAACCTCTAGGCTCTACCTTGATCCCAAAGATACGAGAGTTCAAGGTTCATTATTCAATGCATAGTATGGTTGTTGCATCAGCACTGTATATTCATTATTCATTGTGTTCATTGTCTCTGAGTTATCCTAACCCTAACCCTAACTGTGTTCTATGTTTATCAATCTATGTTTTGTCATACAATTGGTTTTGTGTTTTTTGAGTTAAGAGCATTTCTTCACATGGTATCAAACTAGGTGCTCTTTGAGAAACCTTGGCCTTTGACCAAAAAGGCTAAAGCACAGTCGCAAAAGTAGGAACAACAAAAGGGTCAAATGACTTCAAACACATTCACAACACCACTCCAGTCTCCACAGCCAAACATGGACAAAAACAATCAAGAGTGGGCCTCTCAGCTTGCTACTGCCCAATCTGACAGATGGAGAACCATCAGACTACCATGGAGTCCACAGATCATATCAGATTTTTGCCACTGAGTATCGTTTCATCCTTATACATAGGGCTCAACAGGAGGTTGAAGGTAAACCTAAGTTTTCTCTTTTAAATTTAGTGCACAGAACAAATGATCTTGCAAGACCTTCAGAATCTACGGACCGGCCATCTACAAGTGAAACTTGATTCGGTTTACACATCACTTCCACAATACTTCTTTTCTCCAATGCCAAGTACGAATCCTATTATTTCAGATTCTATGCCAACTGATTCTGTATTTTTTGTTGGATCGAGGAATGCTTATCAAGAAGGGACTCTTCAAAATAAACTTTGGTTTTTGAGTAATGAGAAAGACAAGTATTTCCTTATGAACTCAAAACTAGGTATGAACCTAAAAGAAGAACTTACAAGTATTCCATCCCTTCCTTTTCCTTCAAATGATTTTATTTCTCATGGTCAATATGGAGTAGGTGCATCTTCATCTAATGCATTTAACGGATAAAAGGAAACAATCATGTTTCCCACAACAACATCCATCACAAACCCATTTGGGCTTCCACCCATCCCTCCCTCATCTTCTGTTGCACCTTCCTTTCCGCATCCATTAAGTGTACCACATTATCCACCACATACTACATTGGGGGGTCTTGCACATTTAAGCACAGCCTTTAGGACCTCTACATACCCGTTTTCAGGTGGTGTACTTGTGACGGAGACTCCACCTCCCACACAAACACTTTAGGTTATCCCTCTAAGAGTACATCCCAAACACACTCAAGTGTGGATCGTTTAGTATTGCAATTTGTCTCTATGGCATTACCTAGTGGACCATCCGATCATTATTGTGTGTCCCAACCGACATTTGGACAAGGCTATCATGTCCCTGTGTCTCCACCTACACTTACGGTATCATATGGACCTATGTTCATTTCAATACCTGCATAGTAATCGGCACTCATTAGACATCAGCAGTTTATTTCTACCTATCCATTTTCATCCCCTTCTCCTTCCATCTATCCACCACCACCACCTTCATCTTATTCCATCTATCCATCTTCAGAGACACCTCATGGTTCTAGCTCCTCATCCACCGAGCATGCTTTTAATGACAAGACTCATTTCAACGGATCAAACTATACCAATTGGTCAAATTTAATGAGACATGTCTTAAAACTCTCGAAACCTATGGGATTTAGTACAAGGGTTGGAACCCCAACCTGATCTTGCACTTGTTCCTCTTAGCTTCAACATTTTGACTTAGCATTCGAGCGTTGGGCACACTTGACTGACCACTATGCAGCTCAGGATAGGACCCGATGCATCAATCATCATAGTCGGCAAACTGCCACCACATTGTCTACTGAGTCCCGCATTGTCTACTTAGATTCATCGAATGCGAGTCTCATTCACATCTGCAAGTTGCCACCTAATGAGGTGCTTGCAGAGGCCCACTCATCACAGCTGAGCACATCAGCACCCGTTTGGCTTGTGGATAGTGGAGTTACCCATCACATGACTCCTAGAGTGGATATTTTCATTTCTCGAGCCCTTGCAGCCAAGACTATTCATATAGAAAACAACTCCTCAATCAAGATTCAGGCCCAAGGTCGCGTCCATTTTCCCACTAACTTGGGTCAAAATCTCACCTCACTAGATGATGTCTATCATGTCCCCCAACTTGGGGTGAACTTGTCCGTTCAACAGCTTTGCTAGTTGGGGTGCGCGGTTTTCTTCACACCGACCACGGTTGAGGTCTCAAACTTTCACACTGGTTTAGTGATTGCTGGAAGCAAGGCACAACCTAATGGCCTTTATCACATGACACACTTTCTTATTGAGCCAACTGTCAATGATTCGAAGTTCCATCGCTTCCAGGCTTTGGCCACTATATGAAAGCACACAAACTCTGAGCATTTTTGGCATTTTTGCTTAGGATATCTGAGCTACGACTCTCTTTATTAGCAGTCATGTCAGGGGATGGTTGAGGGCCTTCCATTCCTAAAACTATCTCGAGAGGTCTATAAAGCATGTCAGCTAGGTGAACAACATCGTACATCCTCTCCTCAGCAGTCTGTCACTCATGTTGCGGAACCCCTCAAGCTGATTCATGTAGATCTTTGTGGTCCCACATCCACTGCTGCCTTGAATGGCATGCTATACTTCTTTTTGATAGTGGATGATTTCTCTAGATACATGTGGGTGTACTTGCTCAAGCACACATCCAATGCTTTCACTTATTTCAGTGCTTGGATGTTGTTGATCCATAACCAGACTAGTCATCATGTGAGTACTATGAGGAGTAATTCTAATGGCGAGTTTACCTCCCACAAGTTTTCTGAGTTTCTACAGGAGTAGGGCATTGCACGCAAGCTCATCTCTACCAACTCCCCTGCACAGAATGGAGTCGTAGAGCATAGGAACTTGACTATCCTAAATATGGCACGCTCTATGCTATTCGCAACAAAACTCCCTAAGCGCCTTTGGGTCAATGCTGTTAACACTTCAATATATATCCTCAACTTATGTCCGATTGTGGCAGTCCCTAAAAAGACTCTGTACGAGGCATTTTTTAGCTCTTAGCATGTTATTTCTCACTTCAGAGTTTTCAATGGTCGTGCTTATATGCATACTCCTAATAACAAGATAGAAAAGCTTACCCTTTGAGCTAATCTCTTGATCTTTGTGGACTATCCTTTCAAAGCAAAAGCCTATCGTTTGTTCGATCCTGGGATGAATAAGGTAATCGTTAGGAGGAATGTCATATTTGATGAGAGGGACATCATGCAGTCTTCTTCTGTACCGAACTCTTCATCCTCACCTCCACTCACATCATTTAAGATCATGCCTACTGAACTAGATCTACTACTTGCTCTTGACCTTCTTGCAAAGACTTCAACTCCTAGGCCTTCTCCGCGAGACCTGTTACCTCATTGGTACCAGCAGACCATACGGGATTCAAGGATCCTTTTACCTAGTTTCACTCCAGAGAGTCCTGGAAGGTCTACTCGACTCACCCCTCGGGCTTCATATGCATCGTTGTTTAAAGCTATATGATCCAAATCTATATGTGTATACCACTAGCGCAGGGGTTACCTATATCCTACTGTATGTTGATAATATATTACTCACTTGCTCAGACTCTACAGCTATCACAGAAATTAAGGCACACCTTTGCTCTACATTCGAGATGATAGACTTACGATTGTTGCCTTATTTCTTAGGGATGGAGATTGTTAGATCCGAGAGAAGTATCTTTCTATCATAGCAGAAATACGCCCTACACTTAGTGGAACAGTATTGCACTAATCAGACACCGGCAATGGCCACATCTCTAGATCCCACTGTCCATCTACACAAGGATACATTGGGTTAGCCTTTTGATGCTCATACCTATCATTACATTGATTCTGACACTGGGCAAGAAATTCTGATACCCAATGTTTCCATGGAGGCTACCTCTACAACTTGGGCATAGCATCCATCTCTTGGGCTAGCCATAAGTAAGAGACAGTGGCAGCTTCCACAGCTGAGGCAGAGTATTGAGCTCTTTTCGATGGTACTACGGAGGCCATCTATCTAAGAAACTTATTGGCCACACGTCAATTTCTTTGCAAGTCACTTCCAATTGTCTACTACCACAACCAGAGTGCCATTGCCCTTGCAGGCAATCCGATCATCACCCCTTGGACACAGTACATGGTAGTTTACTACCACTTCACCGGAGAGGAGGTTGAGTTAGGCACCATATGCCTAACGTTTGTGCCATCTAGTGACAATTTTGCAAATATTTTGACCAAGGTAGTCAATCGGCTAGTTCTCCAACTAGTATCTTCTACTATGGATTGACTTGGATACACCCTTCTCTATTTCTTCCGATTAATGGGGAGAGGGTGCTTCCCTCTTACTTCTCCTTCTAGTTTAAGAGGGGGCAATTTTCTCCTCTTAATAGTGACAGTGATCACATTTATAGTCTTGGTAGGTCACTAGACAGCCAACATGTACCCTTTGCCCAATGCCCTAGCTGCTTTGGGATGGGATGCCTTGGGAAAAAAGCAAATAACATCAAGGGCTTATTTCTCATGGCTTAGTTTTGGGCCTAAGAGGGGGTGTTGAGCTAAAAAATCATTAGTTTAAGACAACTAGAGTAGATTGGCAAATTTGATTGTTAACAATCATTCAAATCTAATGGACATTGTCCCAACACCAAATGCAAGACAAAGGGCCTCTCTAAAACTTGCAAACCAATTGAACCAACATGCTTTCACCTAAGCACCTCAAGTGCAACTAGAGGCGCTAATGTCAGCAATTCATGGTAATGCCAACTAGAGGCTGTTATGTAAGGAACCATACCTGCAAGTGCACGTTGGGCTTATTGCCAGACGCAACCAATGCATTTGCAGTCATATTTCAATTACCAATAACTTTGATAGCCCTTTTAGGCTAACATATGGGCAACCACTCTCGCAAGTTAGGCTTATTGCTGGATGCAACCAGGCAGGATGATTCCACAGAAGCTAAAATCCTTCCCTTTCCGGAAAAAGGTGCGGCTAATTATATCACTCAGAAGAATGGTTAGAAAGAAGTGCACGAGAATCGACAAATCATATTTTCAGACTCACTGATTTTCAACCAAATAGAGAATGTTTGAAAGCGATGGTGTTTTAAGTCTACCCTTTCAATCATATTGAGAAATTTCCTGAAGCAATCGAAGATCAGGTATTACCGTCGACATGTCAGGTGGGTCATTTACTGTCCGAACATTGTTCTGATCAGGCTTGTGGTTGTTCTCTTGAGGAGGATTATGGAGATTGCTGGGCTTTATAATGCTGTTCTTTCTGGCAGGAGGAACGCCTGCCTTAGTCGATTTGGAGGCAGGTTTAATGGAGTCTGCACCTCCTCCCTGCTCTGGATCGTTAGCCATGAAGCTTTACAACATGAAATCAAAATCAATCAATCAATGACTCTCTCTCTCTCTCTCTCTCTCTCTCTCTCTCATGCAGTTGGCGGCGCTCTTATTTCTCGATTTTCTTTTGGCATAGCAGCACTTGCATGCATGCTACCCATAAGGTGCCTATCAACCCATAATAATCCCATGAAGCTTTACAACATGAAATCAAAATCAATCAATCAATCAATGACTCTCTCTCTCTCTCTCTCTCTCTCTCTCTCTCTCTCTCTCTCATGCAGTTGGAGGCGCTCTTATTTCTCGATTTTCTTTTGGCATAGCAGCGTATGCATGCACGCTACCCATAAGGTGCCTAACAACCCCAAATAATCTCTTTTTACTATTACTAGTGTTTCGCACACACTTCGTGTGCATGGAACGTTAGGTCGCTTCCGCGGCAGCTTCGCTATCTCTCGAAGCGATGAGCTCAACAATTTATTTCTCTTTTTTTTTCTTTTTTGTTTTAAATTTTTAATTTACTCTCTCTCTTTCTGTCTCTCTCTCCCCTCCAAATTCCCTATGTCTAATTCTCTCTCTTTCTCTCTCTCTCTCTCCCTCTGTTTTCTATTTTAGTTTATTTTTTCTTCTCTCCTGGTTTTCTCTCTCTCTCTCTCTCTCTCTCTCTCTCTCTCTCTTTCTCCTCTATTGTTTATTCTCTCTTTTTAAAATTTATCTTTTCTCTCTATAATTCTCTATATGTTCCCTCTCTCTCTCTCTCTCTCTCTCTCTCTCTCCTTCTTTTCTCACTTTCTTCTCCCCTCCTCAATCTCTCTTAAAGTATGTAAATTTTATATTTTTCCAATATATAATTCTCTCTTTATGTTTATATTCTCTCTCTTCTTCTCCTCTATCTTGTTCTCTCTCCTTTTATTTTCTCTCTCTCTTTCTCCGCTCCTTTTTCTTTTTCTCCCCTTTTTCTTAATTTTTCTTTTTTCCTCTCTCTCCATCCCTTTTAAATTCTCTCTCTCTCTCTCTCTCTCTCTCTCTCTCTCTCTCTCTCTCTCTCTCTCTCTCGTAAAATATTTAAATTAAAAACAGACTTTTCTCTTTTCTCTTTTTTCACATCTCTCTTTCTCTTTGTCTCTTTCTTCTTCTCCCTCTTTCTTTCTTATTCTCTCTCTCCTCTCTTTTCTTTCTCTCCTCTTTTTTTCTCTCTTTAATTTTTTTTACATTTTATCTTTCCTCTCTCTACAATTCTCTCTCTGTGTTTAAATTCTCTCTCTTCTTATTCTTATTTTCTCTCTCTCATTTTCTTCTCTGCCTCTCTCCTCTCTTTTCCTTTTTTCTTTTCCTCTCTCTTTTAAATTATATATATTCTCTCTCTATTCCCCCTCTCTCTCTCCCTCCGTCTCTTCTTTCTTTTTTGCTCTTGGTATATTTCTCTGTGTGTGTGTCCTTATTTTAATTTTTTTTAATTAAATTAAAAATTTTAATCTAACTATGAGAGAGAGAGAGAGAGCCTAGACCCTACACATGAGAGAGACAGGGGGAGGGGGAGAAGAGAATGTTTAATTTAAAAAAGACTATTCTCTTTTATCTTTCCCTCCCCCCCTCTCTTCTTCTTCTTCTTCTTCTTTTCTCTCTCTCTTCTATCTCCCTCTCAAAGTGTGTGAAAATTTATGTTTGAAAATTTTTAAATTAAAAAAGTTTTTAAAAATATTTAATTAAAATAAAAGTTTAAATTAAAATGTTTAATCTAACTCTGAGAGAGAGAGAGAGAGAAACCTAGGCCCTACACATGAGAAAAAAAAGTTTAAACTAAAATGTTTAATCTAACTCTGAGAGAGAGAGAGAGAGAGAACCTAGGCCCTACACATATGAGAGAGAGGGGGAAGGGGGAAAAGAAAAATTTTTAATTTAAAAAAGACTATTCTTTTTCATTTTCCCCCCTCCTCTCTCAATCTTCTTCTTCTTCTTCTTCTTCTCTCTCTCTCTCTCTCTCTCTCTCTCTCTCTCTCTCTCTCTCTCAAAGTGTGTGAAAATTTATGATCAAAAACTTTTAATTCAAAAAAACTTTTAAAAATATTTAATTAAAAGAAAATTAAAAATTAAAAAGTTTAATCTAAGTGAGAGAGAGAGTTAGAGAACCTAGGCCCTACATGTGAGAGAGAGGGGGGAGGAGAGAGGAATATAATTGAAAAGGAAAGGGGAAAAAGAAAGAGAGAGATTATAAGTGAGAGAGAAGAGAGGGGATTTTAATTTAAAAAATAGAGGTGAGGGTGGGGGAGAGGCTTTAATAAAAAAAGGGAGGGGAAAGAGAAAATGAGATATTACACGTGAGAGTGAGAGGATGGGAGGGGGTTTTGATTGAGAGATTATACGTGAGAATGAGGGGATAGGAGGGGGTTTTGATTGAAAAAGGGAGGTTTGGAAAAGGAGGTAGGTTCGCGAAACCCTATGGAGGTTTCGGGATTTCCAAACCTATAGCGAAAATAATACAGTAGTAAGATAATTGAAAGCGTTTGGGGAGGGGCCACGTGTTGCATTTATGCTCCTCTACCAAAAGCTCCAAAGGTGCTATGTGACACCACTAGCCTCCCCTCCCCTCTTCCCCTCTCTCTCTCTCTCTCTCTCTCTCTCTCCTATGAGCTCGAACCCTCTCTCTCTATCTTTCTTATCAAGCACCCATTATCCACAAAATGAGGATTACTTTATGTGTGTGTGCGTGTGTGTGCATATGTGTGTGAGGCCAAACATGCAAATGTGCAACAACAGCTGCATTGGAAGACACGAATAGGAGGGGCGACAATTGACGGGTCATTGAAGCTTTGCTAGAGGGTGCACTCGAGGGTGTCGAGAAGATAGGTCAACTTGAGTGTATAACATTTGAATCCATAGTGTAACATGGGGCTTGCTATTGGATAGTGAACAAGTCTATGTGTGTGTGTCTCGTAGGCTAAGAGTTGATTAAGATCTCCTCACTCTCAAGGTTGACCTTGGGCATACATGTTGAGGTATGCATGTTGGCCTATGGCAAATTCAGTAGAAGCCCAAGATAAGTGATAAGCAATACAATTTGCCAAGTATTACATTCACGAAATCTTAATAAATGTTTGAATATGGGATGTCATCCTTTGGAATCCACTAATTGGGGCATAAATAATTGTTTGCAGTCCAACACAAACAATTTTCGACAACCTTATATGATTGCATATTATGTATATATCGAAAACACTTTTTATGATGATGCCTTAGACTACTTCGAGAGTTCATGAGGTGAGGCCTCTACTCCATTTGCATTTCTACAACTTGCTGTGGGACATGAGTAACCACTTTCATTAGCCTATATTAGCTTGGAAGGAATATGCCTAAATTTTTAAAAGCTCACCTGCTCACTAATATGTTGGCATTGCAAAAATGCAAGAAGTTTGAGGAGTAATTTTCATACATAATGAAGTATATTTGAATGTGCTAATTATTAAGTATGATATAATCACTTTGTCTTCCCTCCCCCAAAAGCTTCTAAAGGCGCCATGTGACACCACTAGCCTCCCTCCCCTCCCCCCCCCCTTGTGTGTGTGTGTGTGTGTGTGTGTGGCTAGACATGCAAATGTGCAACAATGGCTATATCAAACCAGTAATAAGATGGATAGGATGCAAGGCCAAGAGGAGGCCTAATGGGCACTGCATCAGGGGGCGGCAATCAAGAATTGCCAAAGCTCTACTAGAGGGTGCACTTGAGGGTGTCGAGAAGATAGGTGTGAGTTAAAGGGTGATGATGCCACAGGCAAAAATCGATGGGAACTAGATGGTGGAACCTTCAAAAGCTCAAATATTGAGGTCAAGGAAGTGGCATTGTCCTTTAAGGAGTGAGTGGCGTTGGCAACGGCTCGCTGGGTAAGACTAGGAGGGTTAGCAAGGAAGATGATTGGGCTAGACACTAGCTTTGCCACTTGATCTATCGGTGCATCTCCCTTGATTTATGGCACTAGACTCCTATAGCATATAATGATTGCATAATGTAAAGTCTACTCTCAACTTGAGTGTATAACAAGGGGATTGCATAATGTAACAATACCTAGTAAACTAAGATATTGTCACAAAATTGAAAGGGGGATTGGTATTTGCATTTTGTAACTAGGTATTATCACAAATAACAATCCCCCTTTCAATTTTATGACAATATCTTAGTTTACTAGCATTTTGTGACAATGTCTTAATTTTGTGAAATACAATAATGTCTTTATTTTACTGATTTGTGCCATGGCCAAAAGGTATGAAAATCAAACTTTATATTCCAGCAAGTTTCACAATGTTAAAGCATCTAACAAACATATCAATTCTATTTATTATGCCAAATATAGAGTAGAGAGAATTGTCAAGCATTTTCTAGTTTTATAGTAGGATATTTTATGACAATATTTTAATTTTATCAATTTATGTGTGGCTCAAAGGGCATGAAAATTCATTAGAGGCGTTGTTTCTGATACCAAGAGGTATATTCCACGGTGGATTCTGTGAGGTTTTTATTCCACAATAGATTCCATGAGGTTTTTTGGTGGATTCCGTAAAACTATATTTATTTGTCGGGGCTCATACACAAGGTGGATTCCTTGTGCAAGAAGTTGACGAGGATGCATGTCCTTTTTGGATGTCAAATTAATTTAATGTACACATGGGTGATTTCACAAGGGGTGATTCCGCAAAATACATATCAAATTAATAGACGTTTATGAGTTTAGAGTGCACTTGAATTAATTTAAGGTTATGACAAAGTTTCAACCTATTTAATTATTTTGTAGCTGAAGATTGCTAAGTATTCACTTTTTTGGGTTTTGTCTTATTATTTTCTAACAATTGTGAATGCTTTAGATGATGTGTAGAGCAGGCAGCGAAGGCGTTGAGTAGCACTAGGCGATGGCGTGAATTCAAAATACCTAGAAGAATTATCATTTTTGATGGGCGTGTGCCTTATCACTAAAAGCGTGGCACTAATATTTATTATTTTGTATGCACATAGGTGCTTTGTTAAATATTTCATAATTTGACATTGTATTTGGATACAGTTTGACTTTTGGGATGCCCAAATGCTTTACTCTTTATTTGGGCAAAAGCAAACACAAAAGCCAAAAGCATGCTAATTGTAAAGTGGGCTATTTTTTAGCTTGGAGATTAATAAATCTATAAATATATGCATTGTGAAGCACTCACACATGGCATGGGGGGAGATTGCACCCAATTGGTCTTATTGTCTCTTACTTATCGTGCAAAATCTCTTTTTATCTTTATGAAGTTTTTCTAGAGTTCTTTGTTCTTGGGGACCTTCTCGTGTTCATTACGTACGCATACAACACCCGATCTGCGCACCAGTGGTATCAGAGCAAAGCTGAGATTAAGGGCTTCCAATCACTTACCATCTCGTACAAAGGCGAAGCTCCTGGAATAAACAGGCTCTACAGGCTGAACCGTCAATACATGTGTGTTCATGGCAGTGAAGAACCCCCTGTTATGCTCTCAGATCGCAAAGGACCTCTCCCAGGAGGTGGAGGACCACCTCTGAAGATCCTTTGTAAATCTTTAGTTGACACAGAGAAGCAGAGAAGGAAGATTATTAAGTTTGGAGTTTATGAGCTTAAAAAGAACTTAAAGCTCCAAAATTCAACGATCAACGGCAGCATGACGAACTGAATGGCATCGATTTCGGCCAGAACATGCCACCATCCTGCAATGATTGATTAAAATTATTAAGATTTTTCTTTAAAGCTTAAAGTTCTAAGCTTTACTAAAGCTTAAAATTCAATCTACAATCTCCTATCTAGTGGGTGTTCACACCGTGTTACTCCCGAACTAGTTTCATAGACCCAGAAAGCCTTTGTTCACACATGTAGTTTGACAAAGTTGATTCACAGCAAGCAGGGTCACACACAGTCTATGCGGAAGAAATTTTTTTCACTTGGAAGAAGACCGTTATCAATTGCCATACCTATGAAAAAGCAAGATCGTAAAAGCAAAATCCATTTTTTAAAAAAAGCAAGCCTTGTAAACCTAAATTTGAACTATGCTCATCCTTCTAATGAGATTTCGAGTGTGTGAAGTTGTTTGAGATTTTTGCAGGATGTTCGTATCAAGATTGTGGGATAGAAGGAAGGAGTCTCACTTGTAGCTTTCTTGCTTGCACAATGGGGGAATACACACAGAGGTGGAGGCTGAAAAACTGTTTTTCTCTTCTTAGTTGTGTAAGCCAAAAGAACTCAAGTACAAAGAAATAGAAGAACCCTATATATGGGTCTCAAACCAAACTCAACTAACTAAGGTGGCATACTGACTGAGCCACGAACTAGAGTAGATAAGGATAGCTATCATGTAGCTATTATTCATGGGCGGTGTACCAACCGCGTCTGACAAGTTGGTGACATAAATACACAATGGTCACCCTGGCGTATCACGAGTGGAGCTCGATATCTCAACACTCCCCCTCAAGCTCAATCCCAATTCCTGCACACCAAGCAAGTCTCTAAACTTGCGCAGCTTCTCTGCGCCCAATGCCTTCGTGAATATGTCAGCTACCTGATCCTCTGTGCTGACATAAACTAGATCAATAAGACCTAGTAAAACCCTCTCTCGAACATAGTGATAATGCACCTCAATGTGCTTTGTTCTAGCATGATAGACTGGGTTATTTGCCAAGTGTATACTACTCATGTTGTCACAATAAATGACAACTGGCCCATCTGTAGACTGATGCATATCATAAAGTAGCTTATGCAACCAAGCTACCTCACATGCAGCCATTGCTGCACCCCTGTACTCGGCCTCTGTGCTCGACAAGGCAACTGTAGGCTGTTTCTTACTGCTCCAAGTGACTGCAGCACTCCCAAAAGAGAACACATATCCACTGGTAGATCGTCTATCAGAAATACTACCAGCCCAATCAGCATCAGTATATCCATGCAGCTGTATCTGAACCCCAGTCTCATAAAATAGTCCATACTGCAATGTGGACTTCACATACCTGAGTATGCGTCTAGCTGCATCCAAATGTGGTTTCCTTGGAGCCTGCATAAACTGACTTACCAATCCAACAACATAGCTCAAATCTGGCCTGGTAATAGTCATATAAATCAAACTTCCTACTATGCGTCTGTACATAGTAGGGTCTTCTAGAAGCTCACCTGCATCTGTGCTCAGCTTCACATTCTGCTCCAAAGGAACTGAAATAGTCTTACAGCCTGTCATCCCATATTTAGACAGCATGTCCAATCCATACTACCTCTGCAAGAGCTGTATCCCACTTGGTGATCTAATCACCTCAATGCCCAAGAAATAACGCAGCTCTCCCAAATCCTTCATCACAAACTTTTGCTTCAATAGCATTTTCACATGAAGGATATCTTCATCACTGTCACCTGTCATAATCAAATCATCAACATAAATGACAAGTAGCATAATACCTTTCTCTGTTTTTCTCACATAAAGTGAGAAATCTGCGTTGGAAATCTGAAAGCCAATAGTGACAAGATACTGTCCTATCTTGTCAAACCATGCTCTAGGTGCTTGCTTCAAGCCATACAAGGCTTTCTTCAACCTGCAAACAAACTCAGGATGAACAGCATGCACATAACTTGGTGGTTGCTCCATATAGACCTCTTCTTGCAAATCACCATGCAAGAAGGCATTCTTTACATCCATCTGATGTAAAGACCATTCCTTTGATGCAGCCATAGCAATGACTGCTCTTACGGTTGCCATCCTTGCAACCGGACTGAATGTTTCTTCATAGTCAATGCCATATGTTTGTGCATACCCCTTGACTACTAATCTTGCCTTGTATCTGTTCACAAAACCATCTGCATTGTGCTTCACCTTATAAACCCACTTACAGCCAATTTCATTCTTACCTTTAGGCAAAGGTACCAATTCCCATGTAGCATTTGCTTCCAAGGCATCCATTTCTTCATCCATGGCTTTCTCTCATTTTTCTTTTCCCATGGCTTGCTTAAAAGAATTGGGTTTTGGTTCCTGTATCACCTTGACCATATATGCATAGTGAATGGCTGTAAATCCATCATATTTCAGCCTATCCACAGGATACCTAGCTTTCGTAGACCTGCGCAAAGTAGGTTCACTCCCAGGTGCTCTCAAAACATCCCTATTCTTCCTTACTCCAAGTGTAACAATAGAAGGAATACCCAACTCATCATCAATGCTCTGTTCTGAGCCACTGGATTCACCATCCACATAAGAGTGACCTGCATTCACATCAAACATGGGCTGATCAACCTTCTCTTTTCCTTTTCGTGATACCTGCATACCACTATCTGCATTACTTTGAGAAGATTCTCCTGATCTCAATCTGCCTGTCCATGGCGAAGAATGTGAACCACTGCTAGAGGACGCTCCAGGTCCACTAATATTTTGTGACTGCTGCTGTGAATTCTGTGCAGCATTACCATTTTGTGCATCTACATCATCAATCACATTTACTGGTTTATACCAGCTACTCATCTCATTAAAAAAAACATCTCTGCTCACTGTAAACTTACGAGTAGAAGGGTTATAGCATCTATACCCTTTTTGCTGCAGAGAGTAACCAATAAAGATGCACTTCTCAGCTTTTGGATCCAACTTGGATCTCAACTCATCTGGCACATGTACATAGGCAATGCAACCAAAATTTTTCAAATGAGAAATATCTAGTTTCCTACCAGTATACCTCCCCTCTAGAGTCATTCCATATATTGCTGTAGTGGGACTCCTGTTCATTATTTAGACTGCTGTAGCAACTGCTTCAGCCCAATAAAAATCTGGCAAGTCTTTTTCATTGAGCATGGCACGAGATACCTCTCCAATATGCCTATTTTTCCTTTCTGCAACTCCATTTTGTTGTGGGGTATGACTGCATGAATATTGCTGCTTTATGCCATGCTCCTGCAGGAACCTTGTAAACTCATTTGAGAGGTACTCTCCCCCTCCATCTGACCTTAGGCATTTTATCTACATGCCTGTTTCTTTTTCAACCATAGCTTTAAGAGTTTTGAAGTGCCCAAAAACTTCACTTTTCTTTTTCATAAAATACACCCAAACTTTTCTACTATAGTCATCAATAAAAGTGACAAAATAATGACAGCCTCCAAGAGATGCAGCTTTAGTAGTCCACACATCAGAGTGGATTAATTCCAATGGCTTTTCACTCTCTTGAACATGTCTAGGAAATGGTTTCCTTGCTTGTTTTCCGAACTGACAGGCTTCACATACCTTATGCATTTCTGCAACCTTGAATTTAGGCAAACCTGCAACAATATTTTGGGCCTGCATTGATTTAAGTCGCTGTATATTAACATGACCAATGCGTTTATGCCAGATATCAATATCTGCAACTACACCGGTCCCATGTGCAAACATTGCTGCACTCAATTCAGACATGTCTGCATCCAATGTAAACATTCTGCCCTTCTTCTTTCCTTTTGCTATCAAGCGACCTTTATTTTTCATATCCTCAACAAAGCATCCATGAGGATTAAATCTGACCTGCAAGCCCTACTCAACCATTTGACCAACAGAAACCAGATTCTTGGTGATATTCGGGACATGAAATATATCGGACATGTATTTCTTTTTCCCATCCTGCATAGACAAAGGAATTTTTCCAATCTACACAATAGGATGTGCAGTATCATCACCAGTCTCCACAAATCCTGGTTTTTCCATTTTCCTTGCATCCTCCATCCATTCTGAATGACCTGTCATGTGGTTTGATGCACCTGAGTCAACATACTATACATCATTGCTTTCTTCTGCACTTGTCACAGAATTGTTCATGTGCTGCACCATAAACAAATGCTCATTTCTGTCATCACCCTATCTACTAGAAGATGCATAATTCCCTTGTTGCAGTTTTCCATTCATGATGTCATTCTGCTTTTTATAGCAGTCTTTAGCCATATGACCCATTTTACCACAGTAGTAGCATTCAACATTACTGTTTGCATTTTGGCCTCTTTGCCATCTACCACGACCTCTTTGGCTCCCCTTGCCTCTAGAGTTACCACGTTCTCCTCCATAGGACTGGTTTTCTTGAGATTGCTGCATATTTTGATTTCTACCACGGCCTCCAAATCAGCCTCCTCTACCTCTGCCTCTACCTCTTCCAGCATTTGAGTAGAAGACAGTTTCTTTTGAAGTTCCTCCTAAAGAAGATGCACCACCATTTCTTTGCTCCTCAGAAATTAGAAGAGCAATCAACTCCTCAAAATCAAGAAATCTTTCACGAACTGAAATGGATGTCCGAAACTGTGCATAATCCTTTCCTAGACCATTCAAGGTCACAGAAACTAAATCATCATCTTCCACTGGCGACCCAATGGAAGCAAGTGCATCTGCAATCTTCTTCACCTACATGTGGTAGTCATTGATGCTCATATTTTCTCTTTGCACATTGTGCAACTCTTGCTTGAGCTGCATTTTCCTGGCTTGCGTATTTGTGCTATACATCTTTGACAGAGTATCCCATGCCTCCTTTGGCGTACTTGCATCTTGAATATGCACAATCATAGAGTCTGAAATGCTAATAGACATCCAGTACATAACTTTCCTGGCTCTCTCATGCCATGCTTTGAATGCCTGCATTTGCTGTTGATTGGGAACATCAGGAAGAACTGGTTCTTCTTCATTTCCTGCAACAAATTCCCAATATCCTTTTCCCATAGGGAAATTCGTCATTCTAAACTTCCATGCCTGGAAGTTGTTCTTGTCAAGCTTTTCAGTTACAATCTGTGAAAGAGAATCAGACGCCATTACAGAACACTGCGAAAAATTCTGTCACTGCAAAAACTCAGCTTCACCCTCACAAGGGCAAATCTACAAACTGGCGAAAGTGGTATTTGACCACACAGTCACTTCCTAGTGACGATTTTGCATAAACAGGAACCAAGGATGATTCTGAAACTCCCAATGTCTCTGCGCACAAGCATACGATGCAATTTCTACAATAACTTTTCACCGACCTGTAGAACAGTGGTCGCATAGCATAAAATAGGGCCTTTTCCTGAGTGCGTGCAGAAAACTTCCGCCTCCAAAATAGGCCCTGAAATAGCCTCAAATAAAAAAAACAGGCCCTCTCCCGCAGCATATACTACCCTCTTGCTTCACCGCGAAGGGCGTCTCAACCTGAGACAATGCACTCCTGCAATTTCCGGCTATGCTACCTGCAGAGATTTGCTCCCAAAATAGAAAATGAAAGCAACACTGCTCCTCTTACCAGACCACCGCGAGCTTGGCTTGATTTCTTGAGGTCCTTACCACGAACAAGGCTCTGATACCATGTCAAGATTGTGGGAGAGAAGGAAGGAGTCTCACTTGTAGCTTTCTTGCTTGCACAATGGGGGAATACACACAGAGGTGGAGGCTGAAAAACAGTTTTTCTCTTCTTAGTTGTGTAAGCCAAAAGAACTCAAGTACAAAGAAATAGAAGAACCCTATATATGGGTCTCAAACCAAACTCAACTAACTAAGGTGGCATACTAACTGAGCCACGAACTAGAGTAGATAAGGATAGCTATCATGTAGCTATTATTCATGGGCGGTGTACCAACCGCGTCTGACAAGTCGGTGACATAAATACACAATGGTCACCCTGGCGTATCACGAGTGGAGCTCGATATCTCAACAGTTCGATCAAAACATGTAAGATTTTATGGGTACTGAAGATGATTTGCCAGAGCTGACTATGGAGCAAAAATCGGATCTAATCATGATGCAATTTCAAGAAGAGCGAAGAGCACGTCAAAATTTGCAAGCACAATTAGCTACACTTCAATGATCCACTGTTGATCAAAACGGAGCACAACCTAAAGATGTTATTCGACATACGATTGACGCGACACTTGATGCACAGTCTCTTTAAAAAAAAGCCAAGATAAGTAAAAGAAATTTCAAATTCTTTACTTTTAATGGGCAACGTGACGGAAAGATTGTTCTTGCTTTCATCAGTCAGTTTGATGACTATTTTCACGAAGAGCAATATGCTGAAAAAGATAAACTTAAATGTATCACTAACCATCTAGTGGACAGAGCATCATTATGGTGGATTATTGTCCGCAAGAGTGTTGATTGTCCCTCTACTTGGGAGGCCTTTCAAAAGAAATTTTTGCATAATTTTCTTCCAACTCAATTCCATGAAAAAGCTATCAAACAGTGGGATCTCCTACAACAAAGAGATCATAAATCCATCCCGCAATACACTAAGCATTTTTGGAGTGCCTTACTACAACTTTGAATGCTTGAAGATGTTTCTGAGGCGATCCACAAGCGGAAGTATATGTCCGGTTTGCTTGATCACTTCTATGCGGAAGTGAATATGTTCAAGACAAAGACTTTGGAGGATGCGATTTCTTTAGCGCATGATGTTGAGGATAAAATTCGTGGATGAGAAAAGCAACCACAATAATTTTCGACTAATGGTAACTTTGCTACAAAGCAATTCAATTCTAACTTTCGAAGTTTCAATCAAAATTGCATTGTTCCTTCTTCTTTCCATAAACCCTGGACTCGGCCTCCTGCTTTAGCATGAAACACAAATTCAAACCCTAAGCCTTCTCTCCATTCAAATCCCAACATACCCAAATTTCCAGCCCTTACCAATAATGTCTCCAAAGCAAAGTCTATAGTTTGCTACAAGTGTCATCAACCTGGACACTTAGCGGTGAACTCTCAATCCAAGAAGCAGTTCAAATCAGTCACTTGGGAGCGACTGAAGACGAAGACCATGAAGATATGCCAAACTTCATTGAAGATGATGATGATATCAACAATGCTTCAGATACTTTACCAGGTATGCCAAATTCTCATTCGTTATTAATGATGAAATGTTTTGTGCATGGTCAAGAAATGATTGTTTTGCATGATGATGGAAGCACACATGGTTTTATTTCCACAAAGTTGGTAAAAGAATCGAATTTACCTACTATTTCAACTCATTATCACATAAATGCTGCATTCTTAGGCACTAGATACAATGGTACACAAGAAGTTCATGATTTAGAAATTAAAATTGGTGATTACGCTGAGCGCAGAAATTTCTTGGTTGTGCCTTTGCAAGCTAGTGATATTATTTTAGGAATACCTTGGTGTCACAAATATAATCCCAACATAGATTGTTCCACACATTCCATGAATTTCATTCTAATAAAAAACAAATCACATTACATGGATCGCACACCTTTGATAAATTTTTCCTACTTAGTCATACAAAGGCTAAACATGCATTGAGAAAAGGTAGCAAATCATACTTAGTATGCGTGAATCAAATTGAAGCTTAGAAAAATTAGATGTATGCTAGGTATCCACAATTTCTTTCACAATTTAAAGATTGTTTTGTTGATTTACCACCTGGTTTACCACCTACACGTCCCGAAGACCATAATATAGACTTAATCCCAGGTTCTCAACCACCATGTAAAGCACCTTATAGACATAATCAGATTGAGTAAAAAGAAATCCAAACACAAGTTGAAAAATTGTTGAACCGAGGACTCATTAGGCCGAGTAGTTCTCCTTTTGGTGCACCTGTCCTCTTAGTTAAGAAGAAAAATAATACCTATAGGATGTGCATTGACTATCGTGCCCTAAACAAGATCACTGTTAAGAATAGATATCCAATCCCCAGGATAGACGACCTCATGGATAAACTATAAGGAGCCACTATTTTTAGCAAGATAGATCTCAAATTTGGATATCATCAAGTACGATTGGATACACTTGACATTTTCAAGATTGCATTTAGAACTTAGCTTGGTCGTTATGAATTTCTTGTTATACCTTTCAATTTGACCAATGCACCAGCTACATTCATTTGTATGATGAATCGTATATTTTTGAAGTATCAGAATTGTGTGACTGATTTCTTTGATGATATATTGGTTTTTAGTAAGAATGAGAATGAGCATTGTGAACATCTATCTTTGATTTTCAAATTGTTGAAAGAGAATCAATTCTATGCTAACCCTGACAAGAGTGTTGTTTCTTCTGATGGTATTCGTGTTGATCCTAAAAAAATAGAGGCAATTTTGAATTGGCCAATCCCTAAAAATGTGCACGAGTTACGTTCTTTCTTAGGTCTTGCCAACTTTTATAGAAAATTTGTAAGAATTTTTTCATTGCTTACATTGACTTTGACGAATTTGTTAAAGAAAGGTGTTGTGTCTCATTGGTCTGACAACTAGCAAAGTCTTTTGATTTATTGAAATATGCTTTAGCACATGCACGTGTCTTGCAATTACCTGATTTTAATCGACCATTCTTTCTAGTAGTCATTGATGCTAGCGGATCAGGAATCGAAGCTGTTCTCATGCAAGATTCACATCCATAGCCTATTCTAGCTGCAAACTTAAACCCTTTGAACTAAAGTATTCCACCTATGATAAAGAATTGTTAGTTGTAGTATAAGCCTTACGTTAATGGAAACACTATCTAATGGGATCTGAATTTATGATCAAAACTGACCAGCAAAGTATCAAACATCTCTTTAGTCAGCCACAAATTTCTGATCGTCATATTAAATGGGTTGCTTTCATTCAAAGTTTCCATCCACTTATCCAATATCAACCCGAAAGAGAAAATGTTGTTGCCGATGCATTGAGTAGAAGACCAAGTATCCATAATATTTCCATTCTATCTTTTGATTCCCTTATTTCTATGAAGGATACATATGAGCATGACCTAGTTTTCAAGCTGATTGGAACACATTAGTTGCTAATAACTGGATTCCAATTGATTCTTTGTCTTATTCTGATGGATTTACGTTTTATGAGAAAAGATTGTGTGTCACTGTTCAATTTAGATCATTTGTGTTGCATGAAATTCATTGTCTACCATATCAAGGCCATAAAGGTATTATTTCCACTTTAAGAACATTGATTGAAGATTTTTATTGGCCACAAATGGAATCTGATGTTTCTAACTTTGTTTCTGAGTGTTTAATTTGTCAAAGAGTTAAGCAACACCATGGTAAGCAATATGGTTTGTTAATGTTTTACCAATTCCTAAATGTCCATGGGAACATATTTCAATGGATTTTATAACTGGTTTGCCTAACACACAAGCTATTCATGATATGATTTGGACTACAGTATATCGATTTAGCAAATAAGCATATTTTCTACCATGCAAGAAAACATTAATTGCATCTCAAGCTGCACAATTGTTTTTGAAGACAGTTTTCACTAACCATGGTTTGCCAAAAGTTATTATTTCTGATCATGATTTTAGATTTTGTAACACTTTTTGGACTACTTTGTTTGCTAATTTGGGTACTAGGATTGATCTCTCATCTGCATTCCATCTTGAAACCAATGGGCAAACAGAAGCTACTAACAGTACAATTCTACATCTCTTTCGTGCATACACAATTTCAAAACCACAAACATGGGATACACATTTACATCTACTTCAATTTGTATATAATAATACACCACACACATCTACTCATAAAGCACCTTTTGAAATTATTTATGGACATAGATTGCCTACACCTGTTACATCATTGTCAAACAAAGTTAAAGCTACTGATGATATTGCCAATACGCATGCTACTATTTTTGCTCAAGTTAAAGATATGATTGTGAAAGCCTAGCAATCATACACTAAATAAGCTAATAAGAAAAGAAAATCCATGAGTTTCAATGTTGATGATTATGTTTGGTTACACATTGAAAAGATAAGATTGCAAAGTGTAGAGAAACACCCTATTGTTAAATTGGCACATAGATTTTATGGACCTTTCAAAATAATTCACAAGATCAATGACAATGCATTTAAATTAGAAATACCCCAACACTGGAAGATATATAACACTTTTCATATTAGTTTATTACGACCTTTTAGAGGCTAATTACATGTCCAGCCTATCTATGAAAACCCTAGTTTGTTAGAAGAAGAAACTGAAATTCTTGAAGCTGAAACTATTATAGACATAGACTTTATGATCACTAGAACTAGTCGTAGATATTCTAGATATTTGGTTAAGTTTAAAAATCATCTTGTTGAAGAGGCCCAATAGATGTACGCCCGCAACCTAAGTGCTTATCCCTCACTGCTCGCTCCACATCGAGCTAATAACAATTGAGGACAATTACTATTCCACCCAAGGGGTATGATGCTAGGAGGCATATTCCATGGTGGATTCAGTGAGGTTTTTCAGTGGATTTCATAAGTCCTTGTGCGAGAAGTTGACGAGGACACCTATCATTTTCAGGCGTCAGATTAATTTAATGTTTATGTGGGTGGTTCCACATTAGGTGATTTCACAAAATACATATCAAATTAATAGACATTTATGAGTTTAGAGTGCACTTGAATTAAATTAAGGTTAGGACAAAGTTCTGATCTATTTAATTATTTTGTAGCTGAAGACTGCTAGGTATTCACTTTTGTGGGTTCTATCTTATTATTTTCTAACAATTGTGAATGCTTCAGTTGATGTGTAGAGTAGGCAGCGGTGGCGTTGGGTAGCACCAGGCGATGACGTGAATTCAAAATATCTAGAAGAATTATTATTTTTGATGGGCGTGCGCCTTATCACTAAAGACATGGCGCTAATATTTATTTAAGCGTGCTTATTTATTAAAGCGCTTGACAAATATTTATTATTTTGTATGTGCATAGGCTCTCGGTTAAATATTTCACTATTTGACATTGTATTTGGGTACAACTCGGCTTTTGGGATGCCCAAACACTTTACTCTTTATTTGGGCACATCAAACACAAAATCCAAAAGCATGCTAGTTGTAAAGTGGACTATTTTTGAGCTTGGAGATTAATAAATCTATAAATACATGCCTTGTGAAGCGCTCACACAAGGCATGAGGGGAGATTGCACCCAATTGGTCTTTCTTGTCTCTTGTCGTGCAAAATCTCTTTTTGCCTTTATGAAGCTTTTGTAGAGTTCTTTGTTCTTGGGGACCTTTCGGCGTTCACTATGTACGCATACAACTCACGATTTGTGCACCAGTTTTCTTCCTTCAAATTAGTTATGTTTCTTGTCCATTTTTAGTATATAAGCAAAGTCACATGTTGTTGGAGCACATAACAAACATGTTATTCTTTTTGTGATGCCAAATATCAAGGCGGGAGGGGGGGGGGGGGGGGGGAGTGGCGGTGGTGGTGGTGATGGAAACCACCTTATTATTGATCCCCTTACTCTACAACTACATGTATAATAGTCCATTTATCACTATGAATTGTTTTCAAAAGAAATATTTGTATGTGTGAAATGTAAAGAGTTAATTATATTTAAAAGTTTAAATATGATGGTTAATTTGCTAACTATGAAGACATAAATTGTATAATAATAGGTAAATATGTCTTTTTCATGTATTTTTGTAGCAAGTGTGCAAATTGCTATACAAATTGTTGTCAAGCACAAGAAAATGGGGAAATCTCTTTCCAAATCATGTAGTAAATAGCTTGAAGTTACCAATATTCCTCTAAAATAGCTAGTGAACTATGTAGAGCTATAAATTTTACTTCCTACTTTGCAATCAATGTATTGTGGAGTGTATTCACTAATGTTGTTGAAAAGACTATCAATAATATGTGCACTAACAAAAAAAAGACCCTCAAAGAGGCCCTTCATGCCCCTTAAGTTGCTTCCTTCAATTAAGGAAAAGTATAGCAAAAATTAGTAAGTGTTTTTTCTTTTCAAGACCTCTTTGTGTTTTGCATTTATTCACAATGTCCCCTTATTAAGGTGCCTATTCTATTGAAGTTTTCGTATAAGTAGATATGATTATGAGAGTCATGTACTTTGTCTCTCCAATGTCAAATGTTGAGTATTTTGAGCACTAAAGATGTTGAGATAAAAGTATATAGTAAAAACACTTGAATAATTTCTTTGAGATTTAAAAAACTAGATTTTCATAAGTTGATCCATCGCCATAAAGCATACACATAATGTTTTTTCACATATTTAGATCACCTCAAAATTGTCTAGATCTTGTTTGTGGTTGACAAAAGCTAGTAGAGAACCTTTTTGGTTTCATTTTTCTATTATTTCCCTCTTAGGAATGTGGTTATCTAGATCCATTTTGAATTTGAAATTCATGTTTCACTCTTTCTAATCAAACCTTTACTCCTCTAGATCCTTTAACCTCTCTTTTACTACTTCCATGGAAACTCAAACGTTATGACTGGTAATGTCTACTTTCAACATAAATGCTCAAACAAAAGTGTTTAGTAATACTCTAATACATAATTACTTGTCCCAAACTATGTGTATGGAGTATCACAATATGGTGACTAGAAGCGTACACAAAAAATAGTACAACTCTCCTATGCTCATTTTACTAGTTTACTTCCATGCCATCTAAATATCACATATGCGTAAAATAAACACTTCCCTTACCCTTTCAAAAACTACAAAATGAACCGCATAGCTATTCTACACTAGCTTGGAAGGCCCCGCACACACTTGGACATAGATAAACCAATTGCAATATATGTTATGTATATGTTCATTCTATATGATTATTTTATGAAGTTTCATCATAGTAGAGTGCTCAAGCAACTAGTTATACCAAGAAAACTAGAAACTAGCCATGCACAAACGAGTTTGTCAACTTTCTTCACAAGCATGCACTGGTATGTGTGCAATACTTCATTGCTTTGACACCAAGGCACATGGCACTAAGACATATCTCATGCTACCATAGCCCTTCATATTACACCAAAAATCATCTCCTATTCCAATGAATGATAATGAAGTGTGTAAGAATGAAGACAATCATCTTGCACCCTTTTGAGATGCATATATCACATAAAGCACCTAGTACATGTAGATTTCCTCATGTAGCACACATGAACTCAACTTAACTCACACAAGAGAGAAGGGAAAGGGCATCTGACATTTTGGTACTACCTCCTAACCATCACACACACTTAAAATATTGCATGTGTATTTTGTGGAGATCACTTTGTCACAAGTGCCTAAAACCCACTTTTAGTGTATATTTTTAGTAAACTGTTTACAAGTTGCATCCTTTTTGTACTTTTTATTTATGTTTTTATACTTTTTGGTATTTCTCCTCTTTGAATGTTTGATGATGCACAAAGTAAGACCAAACAAGATTCATACAAACAAGAAAAATGAATCAAAAGAAATGGGTCTACTTGCAGTTTTTTATAGACCTTCATGTACAGAGGTGCCTTGAGATCACAATAGGTAAGCTGAAAACACTCTCCATAATTGTTGATGCCTCCTCTTGTTATTATCAAGATAAATATACTCCACACCAATAGCTTTATGTACATACAATGCCACTTAAAGTATATTGCCTATACATGCAAGAATTGGACTTGTGTCATAAGAATAAAGGGAAGAGAAAGAAATACTTGTTTGGACAAAAAAAGATTGTGTTTCAAAATCAACCATGAATTCATGAAATAATGGTACGAATGGTGTAGGCTAGGCCTTCCTCCTCTCCCTTCTCTTATCATCCATGTCTCACATCATCATATCAAGGGGAGAGGGTTAGATGAAGGGGTGCAAAAATAAACTACACCACATTCTCAAATGTGAGTTTTATAATTTCATTTCATTTTCTAAGATTCAGCTCATGTTGTTTGTAAGTAGCATTCCACTTTTAATCTTAGTCTTGCACTTCAGACAATTAATATGTTTAAAACGTGGGTTTCATCTTACACTTTATTTTGTAGCTTTCATTTGGATCTTGCCTTGAGTGCTTGTACTCCACTATTGCTTTCCCATTTAAAATCAATCCTCATATTCTTTTTCTACACTTGAAAAGATCACATTTTGCCATGCCTTTTTTGGCATCTCTGGCTTTGGAAAGCTTTAGAATCACCAAAAGTGTTGAAAATTCTTCATAAGGTGCTCATAAAATGGACTCCTCATCTATAATCATAAGCTACACTAAAGACCAACCATAAGATAAAACAAGTGCCATAAAGATCATAATTTAAAAAAAAAGAATGAATGAGAAGAAAGAATCAAGCACATTTACCACCCATACAAATGTGGTATGAAAACCCTTGAGGGAAGGGGGGTGGGGGATTGCTCATAAATATGTAAGTCTATCATGTGATACAATAGATGGAAATTTTGAAATCCTAAAACTCTTTTACTTACAAAATGGTATCCTTTAACGGGGATATCCACAGGGTGAATAGGAAAAGGATATGTTTTTTTCGTGATGAATTTACACATAAGGGCTTTATGTATTAGCCTTCAAACACATTTGATAGTAAGAGTTTACATATAGTGTGAACCCTTGAAGTGAAAATCCTAGAGTGTGGAAGGCTTAGCAAAGAGAGATTGAAGTCACATGACTCATCCCACAAGTCTAGAGCTTGAGACCCTTGTCCATTTCTAGGCATATATCACTAGACCTAATAGTGACCATGCCTAACAAATATCACAGACCAAGACAGTAACTAGGGCTATCAAGCAATAACAAACCGCTAGCCAAATGTCCATGCAACATGGCATGATGCATGATAAGATGTAGGTAATCAGGAGTTTGATGCCAAATACATATGCAAGTTCATACTCATTCTAGAGGGTAGCAAATTTTTACAATTACTATGGAGTGTTTACTCTATAGTAAGCATTGTAAGAATGAATGTAGGAATAGTGGGATAATAGGGATCACAAGGCCAAAGGGGTGAAGAAAGGAGACCTTATTCACATTGGCAAGGGTGTACAACTACCTAGAAACCATGTCAATTATGAAAATGATTTTGTGTGTTGAAGGATGTGTTGGGGGTTAAAGGTTGCTACTGCCTGGCCACCTATATGTACTTGTACTTACTTGCTGCACACCTGTATGATGTAAGATGTGTTGGGGGTTAAAGGCCGTTGTAGCCACCTATATGTACTTGTACTTACCGCTTGCACACATGTACATTGTAGGTGGTAGCCACTTATATTGTCACTTTATTCTTTATTCTTACTATGACAATATAATAAGGAAAGACAGGTTGCACATTGTGACTATTGGAGTTCCCACACATTGGTCCCCCTCTTCTTTGCTTAAGCCTCCATAGCTCTTGCTTCCTCTTGCTTTTGCTTGTGCTTCCACTTCTACTCCACATTTCAATTGGTATTAGAGTAGGCATTTGAAGAGCTTCATCTTAGCTTAGGAAGAGATATGCACTTCAAGCTTTCATGGTTGCCCCAACCCTTCACTCGCAAGGTATGTATTGAATTTCCCCTTCAGCAAGGTTTGTCTCGACATTTTTCCTAGCTTCTAAAGGCACCATGAAGCATTGCTTGATGATCATTGAGGTAAGGAGTAGTAGTAGGAGGCCCAAGATCAGCTAGCACATTTTGCATTGGTTTTTTAGCCCTTTGTCCCTACTTGGATAGCTCATGCTTCAAGCATTGTTTGTCTACCTTCTTGATGTTTGGCTACTCTTTGACATTGTGCTCCCAACATTGGAGGCAAGAACTTGACCTACATTTGAAGTGCTTATGCTCAACCATTGATTGAGTAAACAAAGCAGGTTTGTTGTAAAGAACTTTGGATTGCATGTATCAAATGCTTTGGGTCCAGATATTGGTTATGGGGCAAGTTTCTAACTCTAAGATGTTGGGTTGATGCTTGGGAAAGATTCTTGGATTGTTTAGAGCTCAAATAGCTTGATATTTGAAGGTTTTTTTGTTGAAGTATAGTTTGGATTGCAAGCATTCACAATGAAGGTCTATAGATTGCAAGCCTACAAGCACTTGAGGGATTTTGCATGTATACATTGATGCTTGACATTGATGTATATGCCTAGATATGCTTATGATGAGCTCAGAGCTTTGTATTTGAGCTCGGTGGAATGCATTTTGGTAGTGCTTCATTGATATAGTGATTATTCACTTTGTAGGGTGAAGGCCTACTATTGATAGATGCTCTCAAATGTATTAATTCATGTCTTTGGGCACTCGAATGCTATGTACTCACTATATGAGCTTTGTTGTGCTCTTGGGCATTCCAATTTTTCTTACAATTGGATCCATTTATGCTTACATTGTACATCTTAGTTCTTTAAGTCATTGGGAGACTCTTTATGCTCTCTTGGTTTATGTATGCATCGTTCGTTATAAAGATTCATGACTATGGATTGATTTGCTTTTGAGCTTGGATACCTATACCTATCATTGTTAGTGGGTTATCAATGGTGGGTACATGCTTGATACACATCGTTGTACACATCTATGTATTTGACAGCTTGGATATTTTGACAAGTCTCTGTGCTTGGTGGTTTATACTTTGTCTTGCACTACTAGTTTCATTACATATCTTGATTGCTACCTGAAAATTTCTAGCAGTGGGAGCTTACTCTTCTCGTCATTTGCTTATAAATGTATATTCATTTACTATGATTTTATAGATAGCTATATTGAAAAAATTATTTATGAGTGGATTCTTTGACAGCAAACATTGTCTTTGAGCACTCTAGTACTTCTTACTTGTGGATAGCAATGTACTAGCTCAGTCTCTTCCTTGTTATACTCTCTATGGCTAAAATTTGAGGCTAATTTGTAGTTATTAGAGCAGCCCATACTCTACTTGGTTTGTAAACATAATGGCAGGTGCTTCAAATGCCTCCAATGAGAGTGATTTTCAACATAGAGAAGTTAGATGACAATAACTTCTAGTATTGGAAGACTTAAATGCCTCCAATGACAGTGTTATTTTCAACATAGGGAAGTTAGATGGTAATTTCTAGTATTGGAAGACTTAAATCTAGCATGTATTGGTGCAAAAGAAGTAGGTTAGCCATTGAAAGACAAGGGTATAATGCCAAAAAATTGGGATCGAGGTGATTGGGATGAGCTTGATAAGCTATGAAAATCTACTGTCATATTGTCTTTGTCTAAGCATGTGTATTTAAATGTTATTTTGACTGATGGTGTTTCATATGATTTATGGAAAAAGATATGTGATCTCAATGATAAGCAAAGTCTTGCATATTAGTTATATTGGTTGAAGATGCTTGTGGACATTTGCATGAAGGAGGATACCCATATGTCTACTTATTTTAATGAGTTCCACTCTATTTTTATCCAGGTCATCTCACAAGTCATTCAGTTTGAAGATAACATAAAATCTTTATTCTTGCTTCTACCAAAGTCATGGGATACATTTTGTATAGCTATGAGTGCTAATAGTCTTGCAAATGGTTTTAAATACAATGATGTAGAGAGGGCCTTACTTGCAAAAGAAGTGAATGGGAAAAATATTGATGCAACCATCACTTCTCATGCACTTATAGTGAGAGGAAAAAATGGTGGAAATGGGAATAATAACCATGGTAGAGACTCACAAAAGTATCAGTCCAAGTCTCGTGGGCAATCTTGTAGTAAGTCCTCCAATTGTTGTAAGTTCTCTTTGACATGTCATTATAGTGGGTAGTAGGGACACATTAGATTATAATACCATAAAATGCGCAATGATAAGCACAATGAGAAAGGTAAGAAAAAAGCATTTAAAAATGTGAAGTCCATTGAATTGTACCTAAGTCGAGTATGAAGACAGAGGAGATAAATGCCTTGGAGTAGATTCTTGATAATTACATACTTGTTGCTTCATTAGTTCATGCTACTCAATTGATTGATACTCCTCCTTCTTACTCTTAGCATTGTCTTCTTGATCTAAGGGCTTCATTCCATGCTACCCCACATCATCATTAGTTTCATAGATAATGTATTGTTATAGGTCTTGTTAGACTAGGAGATGACACTACATTGGATATCATTGGCATAGGTGATGTTAAATTGTAGTTTGATATTGGTGTTCCTTTTGTGCTTCCTGATATATATCATGACTTGACTTTTACTAAAAGCCTTATCTTAGGTAGAAAATTGGATGATGACCAGTACCATGTTTATTTTGGTGATTTTTCATGAAAGATCACTTGTAATAGTCTTGGTTTTGCTAGAGATGCTAAGGTTAGCAGCCTACACCCTTTGCTTGTATCTAGATCTATTGGCCATGGCCGATCTTTCTCATATATCTCTTTTGCATTGTTGTCTTGGGTATATATCCCTAAAAGGAATGAAAGAACTCACACATTTGTAGTAATTGCCACCTCTTCACTACTAATATTTTGACTCTTATAATCATTGTTTATATAGTGAGGAGACACATAACTCTACTAAAAAATCTGGCTCTATTTTATGGGTGAGCCTTTGGCTCTTGTTCATTAAGATGTTTGTGGTTTCATGCCCTATTAATCATTAGGTGGTGTAAGTATTTTTTCCATGTTTATTGATTATTATTTGCATAAGGTCTGGGCCTATCCTACTATCTCTAAGGTATTTGAGTAACTTTCTGGCAAGAGGAATATTAAATATCAGTTGACTGCCCCATACACCCACCTTAGAATGGTATTGTGGAGTGCACGGATAAGACTATTCAAGAAAAAGTTTATAATATGCTTAGTTAGGCAAGCTTACCACAATACTTTTGGATTGAGGTAGTTACTATTACTATTTATCTCATTACTAGATCCCCATAAACTACTATTGTTAGTAGAGTTGCAAAGGAGATATGGTTTAGTAAAACTCTATTGTATTCACACTTGTAAATCTTTGGAGGTGAGGCTTTCTACCATGTTCCCAAAGACAAGTGCAATAAGTTAAATCAAAACTTTATTAAATTCATATTTCTTGGATATGGTGATGTGGTAAAATGGGCTATCGCCTTTGGGATCCATAGGCTCAAAAGGTTATCCATAGCCATGATTTTATATTCCATGAGGAAAAGATGCATACGGCACTAGACTAGGTGATTGAAGTATGAAGAGTGATCTTTCAAGAGGAGCCTCTTGTTTACAATACATAGATGACTTGTTGTAGTTGTTAATGATGTAATGTCTTAGGATTCGCCTATTGTATAGGTTCATGATGTTAGATAGAGAGGAGAGAACAAGCCTTATAGACCTCACAACTAGTCTTGAGATGCTCCACTAGAGCCTCACGTCCTCTCGATCATTTTGAGCCCTCTCTACATTATGTCATGGTGATAGATGTTGGTGAGCCTCTCACTTTACAACAAGGCTATGCATAAAGGTAATAGTCACTTTTGGAAGAGGGCCATGTAGTTTGAGTATGATTTACTATAGAAAAATTGTACATGGGATTTGGTTCTTTTTCCCAATGGGAAACATGCATTGTCATGCAAGTGGATGTACAAGTTGAAGAGTATCCCTACTTGCCCCAAGCTAGCATATAAGGTCAAATTGGTTGCTAAGGGTTTTAATTAGAAAAAGGGAGTTGATTTTGATGAGATGACTACCCTACACTTGGTATTGGCCTTAGTTGAATAGATGGAATACCAGATGGATATGAAAACAAATTTTCTTCATGGGTACTTGCATGAGGGCATTTATATGCAGCTGTCTAATAGCTTTGACAAAAGTTTGATGCCTTTATGCATTCACAAGGTTACTCATGTAGTGATATGGATTCTGTCTTAAATAAAGAAGGCATGTGATGGTAGCCTTATTATTTTGGTACTACATGTTGATGATATGTTGATTGCTAGGAGTGGTCATGATGAGCAAGATACTTTAAAGACTTAGCTCAATAAGAGATTTGAGATGAAGGACATGTGACATGCCTCTTATATACTTGGTATGCACATTGCACGTAATCACTCTAAGGGACTCCTCTACTTGTCACAGAAGGAGTATGTTCATAAAGTCATTGAGTGATTCCATATGCAAGGAGGTAAGCATTTTGGCCATCCATTACCTTCTCATGTGAAGGTTAGTTAGGCAAATTATCCCCAGTCAAATGATGAGAAGGCCGATATGGCCAAGATCCCATATGTATCCATGGTGGGCAATTTGACATATGCCATGATAGCCACTAGACCTGACATAGCATTTATAGTGGAAGTTGAGGATCATTATATGGTGTCACTTGACATGTGACATTGGGATGCCATGAAGGGTATCATGCGATACTTTAAGGATACTATAGATATATGCATTTGTTATTGTGGCCAAGATACTCGAGTCATGGGCTACTTAGACTCTGATTATGTATGAAATATAGATAGTAGAAAGTCTACCTTTGGCTGTGGCTTCATCTTTGCTAGAGGTGTTATTTCTTTGATGTCTGGGGTGCAATAGTGCACGCCTTGTCTACTGTCAAGGTTGAGTACATTGCAACCTTTCGAGGCTTGCAAGGAGGCCCTATGGTTAGGCCATTTGCTGGCAAACCTTGGTGTAACTATGACTCCAACATTGCATGTAGACTTTATGAATGCCATTCAATTGGCATGTAATCCAGTTTTTCATGCGAAGACCAATCACATTGAGGTCCATTATCAGTTCATTAGAGAGGTGATGGAGATTTGTTATTACTTCATTAGAGAGGTAATTGAGAACAAGTAGACAGAGATTGTTAAGATCCCAATTGATGTGAATCCTATAGATCTATTTACTAAAAGTCTCCCAATGGAACATTATGCCTTCCCTAGGAATATGATGGGTGTAGGATGAGATGACATCTCTTTGTCATCTTGTTATACTTCTATGTACACTCTGTACTTTGTCACATTTTTCTTATTTTCTCCACACTTGGGCATGTTCCTCTTTAAGTGGGAGGTTGTTGGGGATTAAAGGTCACCTATGCTAGCTACATTTACTTGTACTTGTTTCTCACGCACTTGTGCACTATAGGTGGCGGTCACTTGTTATTATTTATTAGAATAATAGAAGGAAGGTCACAGATTGTGATTGTTGGAGTTTCCACACATCATTCTCTCTCTTCCTTGCTTGAACCTCCATAGCTCTTGCTTCTGAGCATGCTTCCACTTCCACTCTACCTTTCACGATGATGGTGCATGAAGATCCCATGTAAGCAAAAATTGTATTAAAGAGGGAGGAAATAGTAGGTCAAAGGTCATAATACAAAGAGAGGGTGTGCACGAGAAAGATGGTAGCCCTCATGGGAGACCCACCATGTACATTGTGTATTTGGGCTATGGGGAAGGAGATAGGTAGAAAGACAATGAGGGCACAATGCAGAATAGAAACAGGGTGTGGACCACAAGGTTTGAAAATGAGGAATTCTTATAAATTTAGCAGAAGTAAATAACAAAGCACTAGATTATACCTTTTCTAACCCATCTTAAGCAGGGCAAGGCATTACCTCACCCAAGAACCTACCCAATATCTTGCAAGGCGATGGTTATCTTCCACCTTACAAACTTTTCTCTTATTTTTGATTTAGCTTTTATTACAAAGGAGTTGTTTTTTTCTTCTCACTAGAGAGATGGCTTTTATAATGGTCACCTTAAGCTAGAAACTATGCCTTGTTAGGCTCTCATAATTAGGCTCAACAATCCATTAACAATAGCCTTAAACAAATTTAGACTGAGATAAACATAATATTAGACAATTGGAGTTTCCTTGCCCCATCTCATAAGTAAGACTACTCCCACACTATAGGTATCACACTACAAATTCTCCTTCCTCCTTCTCTCACAAAAAACACACCACTACACATAGGCAACAAAAGAGAAAAGGAAGTGAGTACACCTTATTTTTAGGAATGAAGTTGCTCCTTGTCTTTTTTCCACAAAGACAAGTGCTATCATCCAAAGGTCCTTTGAAATCCACACACTCAACAAAAATATGATTGGTAGAGTTTACACTAAAAGATACAAGATAAACATGGCTCTCTTGGCCTAAGGAGGTATAAGAGAATATCATATAGACCAAGCAACAAGGATGCTATGCTCAAACACATTGGGATTTAAATGACCCAAATAGAACAAGAATTAGGGCCAAGGGTAACTGATCCCTTGAACTAGGGAAAAAACCCTAAAAACTAAAGAATAAGAAGCCTTATGAACTTCCATCTCTCCTCATCCCTAGAGAGAGCTTAGCTATGACTCTTTTTGTACTAATAACATATAAAGATCTAGACTTTTGGCTCTCAATTGTACTAATTTTGTGGGAATGACCCCACTACCATGGTACTATCCTCATCAAATAATTGATCTAAACCAAAGCATCCCCATTTAGAAAAGACTTATAATCATTAATGTTTAGCACAGCTCCTCATGTGAGCCCAAATCCAATGGTTTGGTAGTAAAAGCATCTCCATTTAGAAAAGACTCATAATCATTAATGTTTGGCATAGTTCCTTATGTGAGCCCAAATCCAATGGCTCGGTAGTAGCCCTAGTCAAATATGCATCAACTATTTAGCATGACGTAACAATGTATTGGGATCAATATGCCCTTTAATTGAAAAAGTAGAGCCCAAATGGGTTTCATTAGGTTGTAGCTTTGGCCTCTACACCCACTTAGGTCTTGGTTTTATTTTTTTGTCAAATGGATTTGCATTAACATTCTTAATGAACAAAGTCTCCCCTTATGGCATTAATGTCCCTAATTGTTATAAACAAGTATGCAACATCATTAAAACAAATAGAGGATGTAATAGAGGTACCCTAAACCTTCCAAGGGCATCACATGTGATTTGATTATGGATCACCTTGGGTTTTTTTTGTGCACACTTATCTTATGTTCTATTATCACATGCATAGTCAAAGGCTTCCCAAACCTTTGCTCAAGGGGTGCACTCATATGACTTCATCAGAGGTTTCCATTGGATAACTAGGCACCTCTCCTTGGTTGCAAAGGTATTGATAGTGCTTATGGACTTGAATTGAGTGTGGGAAATTCTAAAAGGCTCTTTGAAAATAGTCAAATATGGTTTTATATTGGATTGCTTGATACTTTGTCTCATCTAGAGTTTTGGGGTTGCTCAATATAATGTGATATTCCATCCCATTGACAAATATCTATCATAATGCATCATTTGGAAAAGGGTTGATGAACCTCCTTGACCAAAGGCTCTAATGATGATCGCAGGCAACTATGTAGGATTTTATATCACTAAAAGCATATGCTATAAGAGCTAAAAACTTCCGAAGTACCTAATCTATAGGTAAGCTTTTAAATTGATAAAGGAATAGTCCATAAACAACTAAAATTGAGCTTATGGTTCTCTTGGGAGACTTCTATACACTATGTGTACATCATTAGGTCATTTTTAGGAAGTCCATACAATGTAGGAAAAGTGCTAAATAGGGGAGGGCACTTAGTTCTAATATTTTGATTTACCACCACATCATCCAAGTACTCATACATGACTTGGTTTATACATATTTCTTTGGCTGCTATGTATGCAATAACCTATTTCTTTTTTATTTTATTCATTGGTAGTGTGGGATACTTGTCTAGACTGCTTAGTGCTAACCCTCAATTAATAAAAAGTTAACCGCAAAACATTTCACTATCAAACATTGTGTTTTAGCCTAAAATATTGCATCCATGGGTAACTCCCAAGTGATACACCACATGAATGATAGAGTAGCACATTTTGAAAATAGACAAGAGGGGAGAGAGATGAAGCACCCAAGAGTACACACACACCAAAGCAATGACGACTTGAGAACACAAAGAGATATGGTTGAAATCTTCTTCTTCTTCTTTCACACAAAAAGAACTAAGTCTAGAACATGATAAAAGACTAATATGAAAGTACCACAATGTATGTACACATGGTTACTAAGTGTAAATTTTGCTAAGGAAAGAAGAGGTGGCACAATGACTATACCATAATCAAGGATGGATTAGTTGGGTGTAGTCTACCTGTGGAATCACTAGCATATCTTCATGTCGATCACCTACATGCCAGTAAATAATATCTTGCTACATCATCAAGATGCATTGTGGATGCCAACTCATGTAGAGTTTGACATCTCAACACTCTCCCTCGAGCTTAGCATGAGCCTGTGAACTCCAAGCATAGTATTGAAGCATTGAAGCTGCTCAGCTTTAAATGCCTTGGTGAAAATGTCAATATCTTGATCCTCTATGCTAACGTAAATCAAGTTAATATCACATGTTAGAATTTGCTCCCAAATGGAATAGTAATAAACTCTATATGTTTGGTTTGTACATGGTATACTAGGTTTCTAGCCAATTGAATGCTACTAAAATTATCACAATAGATGATAGCCTTCTTATCCACCTGCATCCCCAAATCACCAAGTAGCTTATGTAACCAAACACCCTCATATGCTGCAATTACAACACCTTTGTACTTTGCCTCTATACTAGACAAGACAATTGTCCCCGTTGTTTTTTGTTGCTCCAAGTAATAAGATAAATGCCAAAGGAAAACATAAAGCAATTGGTAGATCTTCTATTTGAATACTACCAACCCAATTTGCATTTGTGTAATCATGCAAGTCTAATGGCACACTTGCACCATAGAATTAGGCATAGCCCAATGTGGACTTGACATAGCATAATGTATGTTGCATTGCATCTAAATGTAGCTTCCGTGGAAGCAACATAAATTGAGTCTCCAAATCAATTGTGTGGTTTAGGTTCGGCCTAATGATTGTCAAATAGATAAGGTTGCCCACAATCTTCCAATACATAGTGACATCCTTGAAATCAAGTTACCCTCATGTGCACTAAGCTTAGCATTAGCATCCAAAGGTATAGAAATAGGCTTGCAATCATCCATACCATACTTCTTCAACATATCCAATACATACTATCTCTATGACAACCATATACCCTCTAGAGTCCTAATTATCTCTATGCCAAGAAAATAATGAAGCTCTTCCAAATCCTTCATCTCAAATTCAATCTTGAGGAGGCCCTTCACATGGTCAATCTCTATCTCACTATCACCCGCAATGATCAAATCATCCATATATATAGTAATGACATCAATGACTATATCATTCTCACATATATATAGTGAGTGATTAGGTTGTGCTCTACGAAATCCAATGCTAATAAGGTATTCTACAATCCTATCATGCCATAAATCGTGGTGCTTGCTTCAGCTTGTACAAGGCTTACAAATTCTACATACATAATTTGGATGACTCTAACGAAATTCCAAACTCCTCATCCAAGCTATGTTTAGAGCCATCTAAAGTAACATCAATATGAGAAAAACCTGATGATGCATCTGTCACAATAGGTGAGTCCCAAACTTTCTCTTTACCTTTTATTGGCATCTGTGATGTACTTGGTGGAGTAACTTGTGACCTTAATCAACCACCACTGCAAGATCTATCAACATAATTGTGACTAGAAGACTCTTGTGGTCCACTCAACTGTTGACTTGTTTTCTACATAGCCACACTCTCATGCTCATCAATCCCAATTGTATTCTACACATCACTATACTAATAGCTACTCATTTCATAAAAAACAATATCTCTGCTAACTCTCAGGTCACATATAATAAGTTATAATATCTATATCCCTTCTACTAAAGAGAATAGTCAACAAATATTTTTTCGCTTTGGGATCCAATTTACTACACAACTCATTAGAAATATGCACATAAGCAATACATCCAAATACTTTTAGATAGGACAGATTTGGCTTTCTACCTATAAACTTCTCTTTGGGTGTCATACCATGTATAGTAACAGTAGTATCCTATTCATAATATATGTAGTAGTAACAACTGATTTAGCCCAATAGTAATGAGGCAATTTTCTTTTTGACATCAATGCATGAGTCACCTTTGCAATATGCCTATTTTTTTACTCAGCAGCTCCATTTTGCTTTCTAGTATATCTACATGTATACTGCCTATGTATACCATTTTTATGCCAAAAATAAAAAAAACTCATTGAAGAGATATTCTCCCTCTCCATCCGATCTTAGGTATTTAATATGCAACCATGTCTCCTTCTCAACCAAAGCCTTAAAGCTTTTAAAGTGAGTGAACACCTCACTTTTCTCACGCATAAAGTAAACCCATACTTTGCTAGTATGATCATCAATGAAGGAAACATAATGGAAATATAATACTCGCAACTACTCAAAATTTCAACCTTTGTACGACCCCACACATCAGAATGTGTCAATTCAAGTGGCTTTTTGTAAACATCTTTTCATGTGGAAATATATGCCTTGCTTGCTTTCCAAATTGACATGCTTCACATACTTTATCCATCCCATCAACCCTAAACTTGGGATAAGCCATCCACAATCTATTTTGACTCCACGTCTTTCAACTACTGCACTTTCACATGAACAATTCTCTTTTGCCAAATTTCAATATCAATTACAATATCCGAACCTTGTGCAAACATGCTAGCATCCATTTCAAGTAGACTTACATAGAGAGTAAATTATCTGCCAACACATTTTCCTTTGAAATCAACTTGGAATCATTTTTTAGATATTCTATACAACAACCATCAAATGTGAACTAAACCTACAATCCTTGTTCTACCATTTGACCAATAGAAACCAAGGCTTTTGTAATATGGTACATGCAACACATCAGCTGAGTGCTTAGTTTTACTATCCTACATACTTAAAGGAATATTTTCAAGATGACTAATGGGGTGAGTTGTATCATTCCTTGTCTCCACATAGCCTAGAGACTTTGGATTGCTTATCTCTTTAAACCACTCTCCATGAGAAGTCATGTGGTTAGAGGCACTTGAGTCTACATACCATACATCATTCTTTGATGAACCATCAATATATTATTCATAAAGTGTTGCATAGAATATAACTATTCACTTCTATCATCACTATTTTTGCTCTATTGGTGGATGCAAAATTACCTTACTACTTTTTTCCATTTCTAATTTCAACCTTCCTTTTGAAGCAATTTTTAAAAATGTGGCCTTTCTGACATAATGCTAGCACTCTTTGCTATCACCAAAATTCTGTTGCCTATTAGAATTTGCAACTTGCCCTCTTTGACTCCCCCTTCCTCAATACTGCCCTCCTCTATTTTGCTATGCATCATAACCTTGACCACGATCACCACCTTGGCCTCTGCCATGACCTCTAGTAGAGTAAAACATATGTTTGGACTTGTTTCTTTGAGAAGAAGAGGAATCCAAGCCCAATTTTTTCTTCTCAAGTATCGATATAGAAATCAAGTTTGTAAAATCAAGAATATCATCCCTTGTATTCATAGATGATCTCAAGCTCTTGTATTCACCTCTAAGTCCATCTAAGCATGTACACACAAGATCATCATGATCAACTACCACATTGATAGATCCAAGGGCTTCCACAATACTCTTAATCTTCAAGGCATAATCATTAATGGTCAAGTTTTCTCTTTTTACTTGGTTGAGCTCTTGAGTTGTGGTTTTTTCGTCTTTCTATTTATTTCGAACAGCCTTGCCAAATTCTTCCATGTATAGTGGGGGTTTGAGATTTCTACAAATAGTTTATCATTCTATTTGTGACATGACTTTACTTTGCATTTTCTTCCAATATTTCTTAGCCTTTACCTATTCTTCAGTAGCATTTTGTGCTGGAACTTTAGGTGCTACTGCCATGTCTCCTTCAATGTAATTGCAAACACCTTTGCCATTCAAGAAATTTGTTGTCTTGAGCTTCCATGTAGAATAGTTGTTCTTATTAAGCTTCTCATGTTGATAATTTTTTTGAAGTTGTCAGACATTTTGAAAAAATAGAAAACCTTGCAAAAAAACTATAATTTGTAAACAAACTGATATCAGATATCAGGTGTACCACAACTAAACACATAGCCTTTTCCATGACTACACAATAATAACCACAATCTGAAATTTGTATGCTAATGTTTTTCGTGTCTATAACCTAGCAAACACTTGAAATCTTACAGATCAGAGATTTGTAATCTGTGCACTTATAAATGGCCGACATAATCGAAACTGCAATATACCTAATAATTGTTGCTAGCACCACTTGTAGGTTTCAGAATGGAGGCTAGAATGACCTCAGATACCAAAAATCATAGCAAATTTCCATATATGGCTTCTTTGCAATATATACACTATTCTTCTTGCTCATCAAATTTCACTACAATTGGAGACCACGACCGTGCTAGCCTCAAGAGCCTCGTGTGGCTATAACTTAAGGCAAATTGAGCAAGGTGGAAGAGCTTCTTATCCATTGCTTGCTTGCTTTCTTACTCAAACACCTTTACCTCAGTCTTCAATTGAGCTCCGTGTAGCTCTAGGATGGCTCTGATACCATGAAAATATACAAGAGTGGAGACAGGTGAAGCACCCAAGAGCACACACAAAAAAAAGTAATGGAGACTTGAGAACATAGAGAGATAGGGCTAAAATCTTGTTCTTCTTCCTTCTTCTTCTTCCACACAAAAAGAACTAGGTCTACAATATGATAAAATATTAATATGAAAGTACCACAATGTATGTATATGTGGTCACTAAGTGTAAACTCACTAAGGAAAGAAGAGGTGGTACAATGAATGTGCCATAATCAAGATGGACTACATGGGTGTAGTCTAGTTGTAAAATCACTCGCATATCCTCATGTTGCCACCTAACATGCCAATGAAAAATATCCTTCCATATCACCAAGATGCATTGTGGATGCCAGCTCATGTAGAGCTTGATATCTCAACATGTTTGGAATACATATATTTATAATATTTTTAATAATTTATTGATTTTTTCTTGGAGTGAAATATAAAAGAAAACATTGCAGTCTAAAACATTTTACTAGTGAATATATTTCACATTTTAGTGGTGGTTACCATAATCAATAGTAAGATGTTTAGGATTTGAAATTTAATTCATCCACTTTCCATAGAAGGGATTTCACTTGCACATGCCAGGAATCTAGGTTCTAAGATATCCTTAAAATGGTCTCATGTTGTGGGATGAAGTTAAGAACCCATATACCATGCGTAGATTTCTTACAGTATTCTTTGTTTGTAGTCCAAGATTCTCTAGGCTATTTAGCCACATAAAAGAATTATAGTGATAAGGCATTTTAAGGGTCTTCATTGCATGATAAGACTCCTTAAACGATAAGGAGGTAAGGGTCAATCAATGAGATGATGGGGGATATGCTTCATCATCAAGAGCAAAATGACCCATTTATACTATAATTGGGTGTGTTCCACATATGCATCGAGCAATATGCTCTATTATTCTTGATTTCAATTTTGCTTATAGGGTATGCCAAGGGCAAGCTATGGCAATAATAGAAAGATAAGGGGTTTCATCAGAGTATAGCTAGAGAAGGTTGTGGTAAGACTAGAGTGTATGTGTACTTTGTAGAAATCACACAGCATAGCAGACAAAATTTGAGCAAGAAATCTAAAATGAAGTGATACAAAGATGGCTTTGTCCATCCATGTGCTTCCATTGTGAAGCTTAGATGGTGATCCAAACAAATGATAGGCGAAGAGATTAAGGGTAACTGGAAGAACTATGACTGGGTGAAAGATATATTGACAATGGCTTTGGAGGGGTCTTTCTTTTATAATCAAGGAAGGTAGTCTAGGTGGCCTATTCAACCATGTTATGAACCTTTCTTAGTCATCCAGGGAATAATCTAGGGAATATTTTCTTTATCATTAGGTCAGGGGCGTTGCCCCTAAACCCCTAGCCCCCAAAATAGAGGTCCCTGATAACTCGCACACTACACAACTCAATGCATTGTGCCTTGAGTTGCTACCACCATGACTACTCTATCTAACCCAAAGGCTAGATCCACAAAGGTCACCTTTTTGCCATTTGGTCACATAGACCTCATTTGAAATCCAAGTTAGGGCCCAATCAATATCTATGATGACACATGGCTTCTCTTCATAATGGGGCCTTACAACTTAGAGCACCATGGATCATCGGTGGCACCTTACGAGGGTGGGGCATTGTGTATATCTAACATACTTGTTGAATTGAGCCCTGAGTATCATGGATTGGTCTAGAATATCAAAAAGAGTGAGTGAGTCATTTAATGAGTGGGATAGAGGGACAAAATGAGACAGAAGGAAAAGGATAGGGAGATAGAGTCATAGAGGGAGACCATAGATTTAGTAAAAGAAGGAAATTAAGTAACATATGCGGGAGTACTACAAAGGGAGTGGGGAGTAAAGGGGAAATGGGGAAAGAGGAGAGATTGTGTGAGAAAGACATCAAGATGAGATAAGCTCCAAAACACAAAACATTTCACACTAATGAAATAGAGAGAGAAAACTTCCATCAAAGCAAGTCTTTAGAAAATCCTTAGAAAATATGATGCTACCTCACTCTCACATAATATATGCTACAAGTGCCTCTATGAAAATATTATATACAAATAGAGTTGGGTAGCCCATTATGTCCATTATCATGACCCTATAAAGCCATCATGGCGAAGTAGATGGTCAAGTGATCTAGTTGGAGAAATTGCTTCTACCAAGGGTAGAGTAACCACTTTTGTAGAAGTACAAAATTGGTTGCTTTGGTTGTTTGTAGGAAAGATACTCTATTGGATGAAGTTGGGGTCTTCCTGATTAAGATGAAGGTGCTCCCATGTATTATTTCCTTGGCCTTGCAAGATCCTTAACCATGGAATCACAAAAGCTATGCTTTGTTTGGCCATTGTTAAAGCCATGCAACTTTGTGAGAGTTGTGCCTTGGCAAGCTATGTATCGCCTATCACTAAAGGAGGCTCATGCTCCCAATGATCAATGTTATATCAATTATGGTTTTGAAAAGAATAGAAAAAATTATATACACTATAACAAATATTTCCTTGTTTGGATGGACTCCACTAGAGGTCTCGGTGCTAGATCTACATCTACCTAAGATGCTAAATTGAAACATAGAAATGCTTGGCTACTTCTAATGCAATTGGATATGTCTTTATCCTTAGCTTGGCTTTAGTAGACAACTAGGGCTCCTTCTACACTACAAAGATGGGTTTGGGTAGTGTCCATGGTGTCTCCATCTATAAATAAGAAGCTTATAGCTCTACCTTTTGTAGTTCCTTAGCCATGTTAGAGAGGAGTATTGTAGTTCCTAAGTAAAAGAGAAAAGACTTCTAGGTGGTGTTTCTATTTAGATCAAGGATGATCCTCAACCTATTGATGATGTTTTCTTCAGAAGAGGTGGTTGCCTCCCCCTAGCTTTAGGAAGGGATTTGTATAGCAGAGGAGGAGGAAGCAAAGGAAGAAACTTATTCTATATTACTTGCCCTAGATATAGGGGACTTGGATGGTGGCTGTTCTAGATCAAACCAAGGGTGGCTATGGTGAGGATTTAGAAGGTGATAGGGATTCCAAATCCAAGGCAAGATGAGTCTATGAAGAGGATATCCTAGTTAGTGTGTATTTTGATGGAACTAAAGGAAAGAGACACCCAATATTGCCATTGTGAAATGGCCATAGAGCAATCTAGATGTTGCTATGGGGATGTTGTATAAGATGAGGCTAGAGAGCATAGGTTGGAAATATGACAAAGGGTTGAAAAACTGACCTAGGAGGAAGCTTTCCTTAGCAAAAGGATTGAGGGTAAAAGTGATTTTGAAAGGTGGTGGACATAAAATGGAGGAGCTCGAGTGAAGAGGCATTAGGCCAATTATGCCAATTCCATTGGAGATGATTTAGGGAAAGGTGCAAGTTGAAGACGGTTAGGGAAGTATGGAGATGCCAAGGTAGGTGAGTGTGAAGGGGGAATATAGGAGAGATAGGGAATATAGCCAATTTGAGGAGATGTGAGGAGATTTTGTCAAACATTGCCAAGGGACAAGGGGGAAGGAAATGCAAATGAATATGGCAAAGAAGAGGTAGCTCCAAGGTGTTAGCGATAAGAATTATGGTATAGGGATTTGAGGGTCTATCATTGTCACTAGAACCTAGGGAAAGCCTTGGTCCTATGCAAATCATGGAAAAAGTTGAAAAGGAGTACCATGATGAAAGGTGAAAAGGATCAAAGCTTGCACGCAAGAGCTATGGCGGGAGAGCAAGAGTAAGAAAGAGAGAGACAAGAAATGGGAACTCCAACAGTCACAATGTGTGATCGGGCATTCCTTTATTCAAACTGTCACTAAAAGAATAAAGAATAAAGTGACAGTGATGGGCGCCCACCACCTGTAGTGTGCAGTGGTGGTGACTGTCAGTGTAGTAATACACGGGCGGCTAGGCGGAGGCGCCTTTATCCCCAACAACCTCCCACTTAAAGGTGAATCTGCCCTGGTGAGGAGTGAAAAGAAAAAAAGAAAAAAGTTAGTATAACATGTACACATGTACAACAGGATGAGGAAAGACGTCATCTCATCCCATGCCCATCAACCTCCTGAGGAAGGCAAAGTTCTCTGTAGAGAGGCTTTTTGTGAGCAGATCTGTAGGATTCTGGTCAGCCAAGATCTTGACAAGGTCAATAGATTTTTCCTCAACAATCCCACGTATGAAGTGATACCTCATCTCAATGTATTTCGTCTTCGCATGGAAGACCAGATTCTTGGCTAACTGAATAGCACTCACAGAATCGGAATGCAGTGTAGGGATAGCATCAATGCCAAGGTCAGCAACCAAATGACCCAACCAAATGGCCTCCTTGCAAGCCTCAGTGGGCTGTAACATACTCGGCCTTTGTAGTAGAAAGGGTTGTGCATTTCTATACCTTGGATATCCAAGAAACAGCACCTCCAGCATCGGTGAATACATATCCGGAAGTGGACTTCCTACTATCTGCATGTCCTGCATAATCAGAGTCAGTGTATCCCACGACTCCTGTATCCTGGCTGCCATAGCATATGTACATATCTGCAGTGCCCTTTAAGTACCTCATGATACCCTTCACGGCATCCCAATGCTTCTTGCCAGGTGTAGCCATATAGCGTGCCACAACACCAACTGCAAAGGCAATATCTGGACGAGTGGCCATCATGGCATACATAAGACTGCCCATTGCGAATGCATAGGGAATCTTGGCCATCTCAGCCCTCTGCTCATCTGTATGTGAACAATCAGCCTGTGATACCTTCATATAAGAAGGCAATGGATAACCAATAGGTGTGGGAGCTTTCGCTCGACCGCCAAGACCCACGGATCACTTATTGTTTCAAGCGTTCCAAGAGAGTTCTAATGGCTATCTCTCACCTAGCTGACGCGCCGTCGATCCTACGAGTGTAGTGAGCTTATCTTAGTGCCGATATGAGTTGCCTCCTCTCTCACACACGCTGGTAGCTCCACGATCCTAGATGCTATCTCAAGCATCCTCAAGCCTCCTCCACCTCCAAGCTCCATCCTCCATAGCCGTGCGCGCAAGAAGGGAGAAGAGAAGAGAAGAAGAGAAGAGGAGATGGTGAAGAGCTTCACCCTCTTGATTCCTCACTCTCACACACTCACTCCCTCACACTCTCACACTCCCTCTCTCAAGAGCACACACAAGCAAGAAGATGAGAAGGAGAGAAGAAGAAGAAGACTCTTGTTGCCACACACCAAAGAATGATCTCTTATTCACTTTTTGAACTTTATATATACAAAACCTAAAATCCCATGAGCACCCATCCCTTTTTTACATGACCGGCCATTGTGGCAAGGTCCTTTTTCCATTTCCCTCTTCTAGTCTTGTGCCTCTAGCCTACACACATCTAATATTTTACAATTGGCATAGGAGGGAGCCTGGCGCTCTTTTACAAGAGTTTTTTGAGGCGCCTTTTCATTTAAGGTTGTGTTTTTTGCCCTGGTTCATCTTTAGAGGCTGCCTGCGTGTCTTTGCTCTTTTTCCATCTTCCTTTTGCTTTTTCCTCCATTTTTTCGCCATCTCGACTTGGGGTTAACATTACCCCCTCCTAGATGGGTGCCAGTCCCATGGCACTTCGGCGTTGGTGTAAGGGTGAGGGCCACAAGTAAACTCAGGTGCTTGTGGAAGCTCAAGAATGATGTTCGTCAGAGCAGCTCACTGGATGTCATGGGTGGATGAGGGCCTCCGAAGTTGGTAGTTTGGCGCTTTTGCAGTGCCTGAAGAAGAATGTGTGGTGCTCTACCTAAGGGGATTGCTTTCCTCAGCGTGTTGGTGCATTGTGCTCATGCTACTGGAATGGGGAGGTGGGCAAGCCCAGGTGATGTCCCACACTTGAGGACCCCATTTGCGCCAAGGGGGTGCGGTGCTAGTGGCTTAGGGTGACAGGTTGAACCATAGTGAGTGTTACCTCCCTATGTGTGTCCTGCCCTTGATGTGCCCTAAGCGTGACGTGGGGGAGCAAAAAGGGCTAGGGGGTTAGGAGCGGAGCTAGCCAATCGAAGCCACCGGACACGCCTAACTTAAGGACCCCTAGGTGCAGTGATCGTGCTTTTCTTTGCTTCTGTTCTTTTCTTTTCTTTTCTTTTCTTTTCGTTTTTTTTTAATACACTTAGGGGTAGTATTACATCAAGAGTATGACACCCAAGTCTAATTCTCATCATCGGAATGAGGGGGGAGGGAGGGCGGATGGATTTGCGTAAAAATTGGTGGCTTTGCATGTACCCTTTCAGGTTCATGCGGATGTGGAGAGAGGTGCTGGATAGGAAGGGGTGATTACACCTAGTGAATTGGCTATCCCTCATATCCTCTAGGAGAGCTAGGCAAAAGGAAGGTAGTAGGCTAGCTCTTATCATTAAGCGGGCCATAACACAGCTATCAATAGCATTGGGATCAAAAAAGAGGGGAGGCAAGCCATTTTCTTGCGGTGCCAGATCTTTCTTGAGTAGGAGCTTAAGGAGCCTAAGGTAATTACACATAGTTATGAAAGCGGGATCAGGACAGGAGGAGAATTCCGCGAGGAAGCGCGTCATGGAGTTGGTTAGGCTTCCTAAATAAAAAAGTAGAGCATCCTCGAAGGAGGTGGCGTTGGAATTGTAGATGACGGGAAAGTCATGCCTCCCATGGAGGGTGGCAACAAAATCCATGTCTACCCTACGAGGATATGCCATGAATGTGGAGTCATTCCTCTCGTAGGGTAGGGTGTTGCAAAATGCCATCCAGGCGAGCATGTTGGTATTGCATATTCGCCTTATCTAGAGGGGTTGGCAGTCGTAGCCCCTTACGGTGTGTGGCACTTCGTACACTTTGTCTTGCCAAAATTCTGCTTCCTCCGTGCCCCACAGAGTGGGGGTCTTTGCCTTGTCATCCAGCCATTTTTGGCCTAGTCGGCTGCCAGCGGCGATCACCTCCTCCATCACTTTGATCGGTAGGACCCTTCTCAGGCTGTCAAGCATAAGGAAGCTGAAAGAGAAAGGTTCCTTTTCGATTTCCTGCCATTCCCAGACCACTAGCTCCGCCAGTAATTGCATTGGGAGGTCATCGGGGCATGGTGGGAGGGATGCGGATGGCCGCACGACTGGCTTGGCTTGTAGCCTTTTTTTGGCTTCTTTCATTCAACTTTTTCCGTTTCTCCTTGAGGGTGGCTTGTCTGTCCAGGGGCGGGTCAAGTGGTTGCTGTTCCTGAATATGCGGCGAGGAGGGCTGCGAGATTATATCTTCTCTGAATCTGTTCATGTCGATTTTGAGTTCAGCTTCCTCCCCCTGCCAGTTTTCTTGTGGTGCTCTTTCTTCAAATCCTAGGGCATCCGCTTCCTGGGGGGTTAGGCCGGCTAGTAGCAGGTACTTTCGATGTTCTTCTAAGCCCAGCCTAACCTTTGCAGGTTGGGGTGGCATTTGTAGCCCCGCATGCAGGGCTCTGCGTGCGATGCTCAGTTTCTTCTGCACTACCTCCAACGGCTCCTTTCCCTCTGGTTGGGTTGTGTCCAATAGTGTGTTGAGGAAGTCCTGTTGCTGGGCAGTGAAGGCTATCTGGGTGGCGTCCACTTTGCTTTCTGCCAAGATTTTTTCTTTCTCCACCAAGGTGAGGTGCCGCGCCAGTGCCTTCCCCTGTTTCTCGTTTTGCATGGCCCATTCCTCAGCCCTTTTGCTCATTCCTTCCGTGCTCTCCCCTGCTTTTGTGCTAGGGTTACGAGCTTCTATTCTTGGGCTCTGAGCTCTTTGCTCATGTTGTCTTGCTCTTTCTTCCCGAGGCGTAGTTGATCAGTCATGGACTCGATCTCTTTTCGTTGTTGCTCCCTCTCTTGTCTTCTCTCCTTTTCTTTGGCGTTCAGTTCCTCCATCATCTGCTCAATGGTGGCGGTTTTTGACTCCAGTTCCTTATATTGCATCAGGAGGAGCTTGTATTCCCGCTGCATCTACACAAGTTCTTGATTCTCGTCCTCCAGTCGTTGTTTGTATCTTTCTTCCCTGTCCTCTTTTGCTTTCAATTCTTGCTTGAGTTCAAATATTTGGCGTTGCTGCATGGTGATGATGCGGGTTTTCTCCAGTTGGAAGGCCGCCACTGACTCTTTCTCTATCACCAACTCAGCCCCACCGCCATTCTTTTTTCCTCCTTCACTCTCTCCAGTTGGGAGAGCAGCTCAGCGGCATATTCATCGTAACTGGCTGGTGGCGTTATTATTGCGTGGGTGGGGGTGGTTGAGGCCTCCATACGCGGACGCTTTTGGTCCTGCCTCGATTCTGCATCTGCGGCTGGCCTTTTTGGTCCCGTGATCATGGTTTCCATGCTCTTCCCTTGGGCCATTTCTTTACTGATGAAGTATTGCATCCAGGCCACCAGGTTGGATACTTCTAAGCTGGTGGGGATGCTAGGGGTGAGCATAGTGGGTTCAGCGGGGGGTGCCATGAGGGTGGGGATAGGATAGAGGGGTGCTTTGCCTTTTCCTTCCGGAACAGCAGGGGGCACGGGTTCTGGTGCCTGCATGCTGGAGCTAGGCCCTTCTTCCTTCGGCTAGTTCTAGGCTTCTAGATCCTCTACCCTGCATTGCTACTCAATGGACTGACATGTAGCCTCGGCCAAGTCCTCCTCCTCCTTTCTTCTTAACTCCTCTTCCTCCTCTGTGACCCTTCTTTTCCTTTCCTTTTCGGCCTTTTCGTATTCTTCCTCTAGTTTCTCTTTTTCCTCCTGCTCTTCTCTTCTTCTCCTTTCAGCCTCTTGCTTTGATGCCTTTTTAGCTTGCCTGACTTGCTCTGTTGTTTCTTCTTCTTCCTGCTTCCTCTTCCTTTCTCTCTCCTCGGCCTCCCTGAGGGATTGTCTTTTCGCCTTCTCCAAGTCTTCCTTCTCCTTCCTGTGGCCTTCATCTTGTTTCTTTTTCTTTTGCACTGCCTTTTTCTTGGTCTCCTTGACCTGTTTTTTGCTTTTCTGTTCTTCCCCTTCTTCCTCGGTCTTAGTCCTATCACTGGACCTCTCCTGGGTTGATGAGGAGGTGATCTGTCGGGTGTTTCCCCCTCCCCCTCTTCTGCCTCCTTCGCTTCCTTCACGGCCTCCTGGATAAGCACCGTTGAGATGCCCCCCTAGGTGATGAACGAGGCTTTGGAGGAGGCCCTCTTTCTTTCTGCGGCCTTCGACATTGGGGATTCTCCTCCTGCGGGCATGCTTCCTAAGGCTAGCACTCGAGCTGCCTGGTCAATGGTCTTGCGCACATAGCTGTTCCAGTCGACTTTGTGCAGGGTATGGGCCGCCACATTCTCCAGTATCAGTACGCTGATCTGGTGCATCAATGTGTTGTAGCGCTGGCTGGAAAAGAGCGCATGTATGAGTTTCACTTGTAACCTGGTCTCTGCATTGGGAATGTCTTGGATATTGATGGCGTCGTTTGTCATCACGTCCTCCTTTCTCATCCCCAGCATGGCGTATACATCCCTCTTTTGCTTCCTTTCCACCTTTGGTTTCAGTCCCAGTGCCTTCTCCACCAAGGCGGGGTTAGGTGAACCAATACTTTCTTAGCATTCTATCCTCTTCCCATTGTGACGGTGCCGCATTTGCTGTCGGGGTCGTAGGACCTGAGAAATTCCACACAGCTCATGTGGCCGAGTTCTTGTACGGAACTTTCCAGGTACTTCTTGAAGTTGCAGCTTTCCACGACTCTCCTGGCCGCCTCTTCCTTGGCCACTAATTCTTCTAAATTATGAATAGTTTGGAATTTCAATTGATTGTAGGCGTGGCTCTCCAAGGTGATGCTGTATCGTGTTCTCTCCTCTTCTGTGAATGGGAGTGGGTGGGCTCGGTCTTGCTGCGACATTTTTTGTTCCTGTCATAAACCGTAATTTTCATTAGTGCTTGCGACATAATAATTTACTGAAAAAGAAAAACTCTATGCTTTTGAATGAATTCATTGTAGATTCCCCTTTTCAGACTTTGACTTTTTTCCCTTTACTTCAAAGTTTTCATGCCCTTTTCCTACCCCATCTATTTTTTATAATATAGGGCTATGTGTTTGACTGACTTTGATTTGATTTACTGATTCTGATTTGATTCACCTTACCCCCTCCCCTTCTAGCTTGAGAAGAATCCTTCCGAGGATTTAGGGTTAGAAGGTTAAGGGCTTTTGACATGGTGGTGTAGGGGTTACTTGTGAAGGAGCCAAGTATAGAAATTGGGATTGTATTCCAATTGGGCTTTGTGGTCCAGATCACAGGGCTTAATTCCCACTTGGGTGATGTATGTGAGAACATCTATTAGGAAGTCACCAGAGTTGACTCGGTTAGCAATGTGTAACTCTTCCTTGGTCAACAAGCGGTTGAGGTAGGGGTGCCCTTTGATGCGTTCTTCTATCGGACGGCCTCGAAGAGTGGTTAACACTCGATATGAGGTTGGTGCGATGTATGTGGGGCCGTACTCTGCTATTTTGATAGCGCAGCACTGCTCAGCGTTGGTCATTATTCGGCATCCTTCAACTTCCCATTGCAACCTAAGAGCGTACCAATGCCTTAAGAACTGGGATTTCGTCTCAGCAAGTCTTGAAAGCTCTACCACTTCTTGGTCAGTGATGGTAGAAGTGGTTCGCTGATCATACGACGTGATGAGGCGTTGTTTGATTGCTTGCTCTTTGGAGATCTCATTGCTGAGCAACTTAGCAGCGAAGGTAGTGGCTTTTGCAAATGCGAATTCAAACGTTTCCCAAGAACAAGGCATTGTTTGAACTTTGGTTGCGAAGGATTCATCCAATAGGCCTAAGTTGAGGCGATCGTAGCTCAGAGCTAGCGACACAAAAGTGGCGTCCAGTCGCTTAATGCAATCCACCATGTCATCCCTTGTTTCTTCAGCTAAATCCACTGCTAGTGAGAGAAAGGATTTCCTCTCGTAAGAGGGCCTAAGGCCTGTGTGTGGTTGGGGTTTGGTAGGACTTGAGCCTTTGGTAATGAAAAGTTGCGGTTGTGAGTGTTCTTGAGCTTGTGATTGGGTTGCTGGGACTATGGCTAGGTTAATAGCAGCCTTGAGTGACGGTCTGCTGCTTTCAGGATGGTTTTGGGAAGTCGGATCGACTCTGGCGGGTGATGACTCTTGTGACGGTGGCTGTCATCATTCCTAGCTGGGCTAGTCCTGCTTGCTCAAGGTCTATGGCTCCTACATGTTCCAACCAGGCACGATCACATTCCACGCGCATGACTCCACGCTCCATCCTGAAGATACTCTTTTTCTACAGCTTGGAGTCTGCTCGTATTTGCTCTATTTCTTGTTCTTCAATGTCATATTCCACAGTATCTACCTCACCCTCACTTTCATCACTGAAGGATTGGTAGTCTTTGTATTCGTTGTTAGAATTCGCTTCATTAGACTGCTCGTCGTCTCCCAGGGCTTGGTATATCTCTGGTCATTGGTCAGGAACCAGGGCCCAGTTATACATGAGGTTTAAATCATGCACTCTGGTCCATTGCCACTTGGATTCATCTAAGAGATCCTGGAGTGGTTTGAAATTTGCAGCTGGATTGCCAGATAACTTGTCCATTAGGTATTCCAGTATCTCCTGGAGTTCCCTTTGTTGGTTGGGACTTGGGAGTTAACGGGCTTCGGTTTCCCACGAAGGCTTCCTGTCATCATGCAGACTGGTACGGAGGGTGTGTCATTAGCCTTGCCGATTGTTTTGATGGCTTGCTTATATGCTTCATGATCAAAGAACGACAGGTTGATTGTAGCAAGGACATGCATCCAATCCCGCTCGTCCTCTGGGCATGGGATATACTTGGTCAAGGGCCCATAGGACTTCTTGACCTGAGCATTACCCTTGAGCATAGCAGAGATGGCATCTAAGTCGACTGGTGAGGTCTTCTAGGTGTCCATCTCTACTCTCACGGGGTCCGTCCTATTGCTAAGGAAGATCAAGCCGTTACCCCAATCTTCGATGACTCTAGCGTTGCACATCCAAGGGCGGCCTAATAGGATGTCGTAGTCCACTCCCTTCATGACTATAAAGTCAACGGAGAACTGGACACCTGCGATCTTCACTGGCCAATTTTTTAAGCACCCCGAATGGCTTGACTCTCATATCGTTTGCTAGTGTGACATTAAACCTAGCAGTCTCAACAGGTGGGTTTCCCCAAGTCTGAAGCACTGCGTGGCTAAGCACACTAACCCCAGCCCTCGTGTCCAGAATTCCCTTCCTTGTTGTATCGCCTAGGGCTAAAACCGGTAAGACCGCATGCATCTTAGAACCTTCCCAGAAGGCATTGACGTGCAAGGACTTAAGCATAGAGTGCAACGTCAAACTTGGTATTTGCATCTCTGCATGATGGTCATGAGGGTCTGCCGTGACCTGCTCTTGTGACCCTTCAACCCACTGCTTAAGATCTTGCCATAGGGTGGGGTGCTGCCTAAGCAGATCCCCCAGGCTAAGTGTTATAGGGATAGTCACCAACATGGCCAGGAGATCGTTGGGTGTTCGTCTCTCCCCTAACCTGGATTGTCCTGACGAGTGGCCGTGACTGAACTGCGGCCCTGTAGTAGTGCCGAGGCTTGGCCTTAGCGGCACCGCTTGTGGTGTAGTTGCTTCTCTTGACTTTGATTGTGGAGGTGAGGTTGGCGTACTTATGCTAGAGAGATCATTGATCCCGTCCTCTATGATGGGCTCAGTGTCTTTTAGATGCTCTTGGGCTTCCTTCACCCATTCCTTCACCTTTTCTATGGCCTCTAATTGTCGCTTCGGATGCAGGTATTCCCCTACCTTAGCACTTCCCTTTTCGATCGTCTTAGGGGTTGAAGTTTCTGCCTCTGCGTCAGAGACATTCTTTCCAGCAGCAGGCAGAGTTGTAACACTCTCCGTTTTTAGTGTGATTTTAGCTTTCAACTTCTTCCTCCTCTGTCTATGGCTCTTCTTCCCTATCGAGGCTGCATCGAGATTGCTAGGTCCTGGCAGAGAGATGCCGGCCTGCTTCATTTGGGCACGGGTCATGACCCGTAGTGGGATAGGCATGGCCTCCCCATCGTGGTTCCCGATACCAAACAGCCCCAATGGGACAGATGGCTCGTTGGCTGAGCTAGATGACGGTTTTCGCCTTGGGCAATCTACGAAGAGATGGGTGATTCCGCATTCAGTACACCTTTGGTCAACCTTGTCTCTGTTTTGCTGCTCCCTTTTATGGTAGCGTGATGAGACATGACCTGGGTGGCCACAAGTCCAATAGGTGATTGGATCCTGCGTTTGCCCTCCTAGGTCTTTACCTTGTCCTCTTCCTAATGCCATCACCAGTACAGGGTGATAATCCATGAGGACAACGTTGCCCTCATCATCATGCGAGACGTAAGGACATATGTAAGCTTCTTCCTTGTTTGGTTCTTCCACATAGTGGATAGGAGCGTCACTCGGTGGATGGGTTACGTAAGGACCAGGCGGTCTAGGAATGCCTATAGGATTTATTTCCATCCTAGGAACAGCTGGCTTAATGTCGTTAGGCGCAGGGAGGGCCAATGGGGCTCCCCTTCTGAAAAATGGCTGCGGCTTGTTTGCTAGGTAGGGCTGGCCATATGGTTGTGAGTATGGAAGTTTCCTTGGCAATCTACAATGCGCGACGTCATGACCCAACCTACCGTAGTTAGTGCAAGGTCTTGACCTAGGGTCTTGACACTCGGCTGGCAAGTGGTTTTCGCCACAGTACACGCATTGGACATGTGGGCGCGTTGGTCATCTCAACATGTCTTGCAACTTGGCTAGTTCCATCTTAACGTCATCCATCATCTCGGTGGTTTTCCCCTTATCCTGGGATGATGGGGCTGATCGCTCACTCGAGGCTGACGCTCTCTCTAAGCTTTGCGAGTTGGTCTCTTCTAGGTTTGTGCTTCTGGAGCTCTGCTCCTTCAGCTGATCATCAACTCGGATGGCTTTCTCAAAGACCTTGGCTAGCTCATCTCGCTGCAAGCTTGAGTTGCCTACCAAAGCCTTGTATAGTTCCTCGTTCTGAATCCCACTGATGAATACAGTTGATACTGCTCTTTGAGTTGGTCGCTCTCCAGTAGGGATTCTCTTGAAGAGACTCCGCACATGGGTCACATAATCGCAAATGTCCTCCTTCTCTTTCTGCTTGATGTTCATTAAGCGTACTAGTAGATTATCGGAGTATCTGGGCTCGGCAAATCTCTTAATGAAGAGATCCTTGAGGCTATCGAAGTTGGGTCGCTCTGTGTTATCTAAGCTCGTATACCATGTCCTACCCTTGTCGCCCAAGAAAAGCCCGAACGCTTGAGAGCATTGAGTCAGGTCGTTGAGGCCGTTGGCTTCATAGACTTGCTCGAACTGCTCAACAAAGCTGTATGGATCTCGTCATGGGGTTGGTACTTATCGAGTTGCTTGGCAACAATACGGATTTTAGATTGGCTCTTTGGGCCCTTATTTGCTCCTAATCCTGCGAGCAGCGATGTCGCTAGAGTCGTGGCACTTTTCTTTGCAGCCGTGTTATTGAGCAGCCGCTTCATGAGAAGCTCACTCAGCGTTAAGTCTCCTTCCAGTGCTCTCTCATGGTCCGTTCACTTTCTGCCAGCCAAGTTCAGCACCCGCTGCACCTCTCGCAACTCCATGCTTTGCCTTTGGCTCCTAGCCTGTTGATCCCTATTGTATTCAGCCATGCTTTGCAATGCTTTGCGGGCCAGCTTTCTCTCCTCTTCTAGATATGCGATGATAGCGTCTGCTGTCCTACCGTGGTGCTCATACCGAGGATGAGCGTCGTAACTGCTTACCAGCTACTGCTGAATAGCATTTGGAAAAGCTCTTAAGTCGAATTCCTCGTTAGATCTGCGGTCTGAACTTTCTTCTGCCATTGTCGAGTTATCGTGCTCCACCAAGCTATCAATCAGGTTCAGTAGACTTGTCAATTCCACTTCGTCGGCGCCCCTTGCTTGGTCCTACTTTTGCGCGTTGATGGTTTGTCTATGTATTGGGTTCTCTCCTACTGGTGGGTTCCTTGAGTGGTTTATCTGGGTGAGTTCCTTCAGCTATTTAATACAGTCCTCAATTTATGGCCACTCAATGTGTCTTTCCCTGTGCACTTGTGCTCAACCAGGCTTTCAATTTCCTTAAGTGTACTTCAAGTGCAGAAATTCAGGGTGAGTGCAGCAACCAATTTCTAGGCGTCTTACGCACTCTCGCATTGTTTTGGGCCTAATAGGCTTGTTGGTCAATTTTTTGGCCATCTTGGTAGGGTTTAGGGTTTCTCTAATATGTTGCCTCGTTTGTTTTTTGTCCAATCAGGCTTTACAACTCAGCGGTTTGCGTCTAAGCCTCTGGGTCTCACAACTGCCCACTTCTAGCTGCTAAGCGGCGTTGCCCTACAATTTTGCTTATTCTGTGTGCCAAAATCAAGTTCTGAGCATCCTAAAGGCTTTCGACAGTTTGCGCTGCTGAGTTCTAGCCGGGTCAGGTCAAATTTCTAAAAATTTGGTAAAAATCTACTCTCGGTCCAACTGGTCCGAATTGCAAGGTCCGAGTGGGTTACTTGAACGGGTCGAGGCGCATTGGTCGAGGGCCAAATTTTGGGAATTGGACAGGGTGGACTCGAACGGACCGATGAGTGGACTTGGACGAAGTCACTCGGACGGATTAGCTCGGATGGGCTGAGTGGTTGATTCGGACAAGGTTGCTCGGACAGGCTGAGGCAATTGGGCCGAGGGCCGAGTTTGACACGTGACAGAGGGCCGGATTTGTCCAAGGTCCGAATGGTAGACTCGGACGGGCCGAGTAGGTTTGGGCCGAGTGGGCCGATTAGGGTTTGGCCGAATGGGCCGAATGGCAAGGGGCCGAGGGCCGATTCTGGGACTCGGCCTAGAAGTGACCATTCGGATGGTCTGAGCGCAGTGCACGTCAACAACGCGAGTTTGATTTTGATCGTTTCTTGTGATTCACTCAAACGTACCAGGCACACACCTCCAGATCCTACCTAAGGGGGTAAGAGAAGGGATTCATATACCTGGACAGAGTGGTGGGCTCGTCGTTGGTGCGATCGAATCGAATCGGGTGATAGCTCTCTCTCTCTCTCTCTGTGAAATGGTTGCAAATGAGTCCTCCCTTGGCCTCTTTGATCTTATACCCCTTCCCGGGTATGGTGTTGATGCCCCCAATCACTGACTTGCTGATCTTAGGCATCACAACCGAGCTTTTTGCCATTTTTGCACGATTTTTGTCATGTTTTGCCCTGTTTTGCAACAGTAAACCCTACCCTTCTCCGGTGCTATTTCCTAATCCTATCCTACTCTAAATGCAACAAGAATCGAAAGCAAAATATTGAAATGATTTCTCCATGTTTCCTAATCATCAAACAAACAAAATAACCCAAAATACTTACTTTTTTTGAAGGTAAAAAACACCCAAACTTCCTACCTATCTCAAGCTCCATTTCGGGGATGAATCCCTTACTTCGATGCTCGATATGAGGTGCGCAAGTTCTCAAGCTTGAATCTGTTGTCCCGGCAACGGAACCAAAATGTGGGAGCTTTCGATCGATTGCCAAGACCCACAAACCGCTTATTGTTTCAAGAGTTCCAAGCGAGCTCTAATGGCTATCTCTCACCTAGTCGACGCGCCGTTGATCCTACGAGTGTAGTGAGCTTACCTTAGTGCCGATATGAGTTGCCTCCTCTCACACACACGCTGGTAGCTCCACGATCCTAGGTGCTAGCTCAAGCATCCTCAAGCCTCCTCCACCTCCAAGCTCCATCCTTCATAGCCGTGTGCGCAAGAAGAGAGAAGAGAAGAAGAGAAGAGGAGATAGTGAAGAGCTTCACCCTCTTGATCCCTCACTCTCACACACTCACTCCCTCACACTCTCACACTCCCTCTCTCAAGAGCACACACAAGCAAGAAGATGAGAAGGAGAGAAGAAGAAGAAGACTCTTGTTGCCACACACCAAATAATGATCTCTTATTCACTTTTTGAACTTTATATATACAAACCCTAAAATCCCATGGGCACCCATCCCTTTTTTACATGACCGGCCATTGTGGCAAGGTCCTTTTTCCATTTCCCTATTCTAGCCTTGTGCCTCTAGCCTACACCCATCTAATATTTTACAATTGGCATAGGAGGGAGCCTAGCGCTCTTTTACAAGAGTTTTCCGTGTTTTTTGAGGCGCCTTTTCATTTAAGGTTGCACTTTTTGCCCCGGTTCATCTTTAGAGGCCGCCTGCATGTCTTTGCTCTTTTTCCATCTTCCTTTTGCTTTTTCCTCCATTTTTCCGCCATCTCAACTTGGGGTTAACAATAGGCTTTACATCGTGCATGCAGAAGTGCTCAAGGACTTTATGAATGTACTCCCTCTGTGACAAGTAAAGGAGTCCCTGATGCCTGTCATGTCTAATGCGCATACCAAGTATGTGAGAGGCCTGTCCTAGATCTTTCATCTCAAAGCTCTTCTTGAGCCGAGCCTTCAAAGCATCTAGCTCATCATGAGCTTTCCCTGCTATCAGCATATCATCCACATAGAGTACCAATATCAATAAATAACCATCATGGGCTTTCTTCATGTAAAGACACGGATCCATAGCACTCCTGCTGTAGCCTTGTGATTGCATAAAGGCATCAAACTTATGATACCACTCCCTAGGTGTCTGCTTCAAGCCATAAAGACTTTTCTTCAATTTGCACACTAGGTGCTCCCTGCCAGGTTCTGCAAAGCCCTTAGGCTGGTCCATATAAATCTCATCATGCAAGTCCCCATGTAAGAAATTTGTCTTGACATCCATTTGGTATAAATCCAAGTCAAGCTGAGCAACCAAAGCCAAGACTAAGCGCACGGTGGTCATCTTAACCACAAGAGAAAATACCTCATCAAAGTCCACACCATGCTCCTGCTTAAAACTCTTTGCTACCAATCTAGCCTTGTATGCCGGCTTGGAGTGTCTAGGGGTACTTTTCAACTTGTACACCCACTTGCATGGCAAAGCCTTCTTGCCCTTAGGCAAGGAAACCAAATCCCAAGTCTCATTCTTATGAAAGGAGTCTATCTCAGACTGCATAGCCCTCTCCCAGGAGTGACTGTCACCCTTGCGCATAGCCTCATCATAGGTGAAAGGCTCTCCTGCATCTATAACCAAGACATAATGCATCGAGGGATGAAATTTATCAGGTGGACATCTCTAGCAGACCATCTCATGGCAGGCTCTACTGCCTGTGGCTTGCCTAGCTGCCTGTCCAACACCCTAACCATGACATCTGCAGCTGTAGGTTGTCCAATTGGCTGTGCGGGATCTCAGCTTCTCCCGAAATATGACCCTATGGATCTCAACAACTCTCTCAGACTGCCTATGCGTCTTGTCTTCATGGGAGAATATATCATGATTGCAGATGACTTTCCGGACCTACGAATCCCAGAGATGGTAACCCATCTCGCCTGCAACCCCATAACCAAGGAAAATGCATTTGACTCTCTTAGGATCCAGCTTACTTCTCTTGTCCTTGGGCACATGGAAAAATGCCTCACATCCAAAGACATGGAGATGTGCATAAGAGGGAGGTTTTCCAGTCCATACCTCCTCTGCAACCTAGAAATCCAAACCACTAGAAGGTGATCTGTTTATGATATGCACAGCTGTACTAACTACCTCAGCCCAAAAGCTCTGTGGTAGGCCTGCATGGCTAAGAATATTGCGTACACGCTCCTGGATGGTTCTATTCATCCGCTCAGCCAAACCATTCTGGGGGGGGATGTAGGGGGCGGTCAACTGACGCTTAATACCCCTCTCATTACATAACTGCTCAAAAGCACGTGAGACACACTCACCCCCATTATCTATCCTTAGGAATTTTAGCCTATACCCAGACTGGTTCTCAACCAATGCAAGCCATCTCTGAAACACAGCCAAGACATCGGATTTCAGCTTAATGGGATAAGCCCAAACTTTCCATGAAAAATCATCTATGAAAGTAACAAAATACTTTGCATCACCCATAGACTGACAAGGCATGGGCCCACAGACATCCAAATGTACCAATGCCAAGGGCTCACTCATGCGTGACCTACCAGACTTCTTATGCGTAGACCTAGTTTGCTTGCCATAAAGACAATGCTCACATGAATCAAAACATGCATAATCAAGGGGTGGTGAGTACTGCAAACTAGAAAGCATTTTCATTCCCTTCAAAGACATGTGGCCCAAACAGGCATACCAAAGAGATACATGTGGGATAGAACCCACAAACAAAACACGATCAAGGGAAGAAGTGGATACAGTCAAGGGATAGAGGCTACAAGCCTTGACACCTCTTGCAATCACAAGTCTGCCCATGAGTGATCTTCCATGCAGAGTCTCCAAAAGATATATGATAATATGCATTATCAAGCTGTCCAGTTGACATGAGACTGCGTGTCAAAGTAGGTACATGACGTATATCCTACATAACAAAAATGTTGCTAGAAGGAAACTGTAGCCTAACATCACCACTGTCCACAATATCAAGAGACCTGTCATCACCCAAGCGCACAGAATCCGAAACAGTACGGTATGAATGAAACCACTCTCGACAAGGTGTCACATGAAAGGACGCATCTGAGTCCAAGAGCCAACACCGTGAATACATAGAGTGTATCTCTATCATCTGCAAAGCGCTAGAAGAAGCTGCAAGGATATAATCATCATCAACATCCTCAAGCTGCATAATATTGATCTCTTCAATTTTAACACTGGACTTTGCAGGCACTATGCGGCGATCAGAAGACCTATCCTACACTTTGTCTCTCCCCTTATCTTTGCGCCTTTCATTGCGCAGTTCATGGCATTGTGGCCTAATATGGCCCTTTTTCCCACAATGGTGACAAGTAACATCTGCATTCCTACCATGGGATTTGCTACGTGACTTCCCATGAGACTTGGACCGAGATTTCTGAAAATCCCGTCCACGGCCACTGCCACTGCCATGCTTTCCATATCCATCATTCTTGCCTCTAACTGTCATAGCATGTGACACATGAGAGGCATCCAAATTCTTACAGTTAACCTCTTCCTGCAGAAGAGCACTCTCAACATAAGATAATTTCAAGGTGGTAGTAGAGGCACATAATGCAGTGTAGAATACATCCCATGACTCATTAAGAGTACGTACCAAGTAAGAAAAGAGGAGTGACATCCTTTGCAAAAGTGATGTCCTGCGAAGTCAAGTTCTTGAGTATAGCATGGAACTGGCTCAAGTGAGCAGACATAGTCACATTCTCCTTCATGCGTAGATCCATAAGCTGCTTCAGCCAATACATCTAACTCGTTGGACTTTTCTTATCATAGAGATTCTTGATTTTATCCCACAACTGCCATGTACTTTGTTCTTCCTCAAATACATTGTAATGAACCTGTTCTATGAGAGATAATACAATAGTGGACTTGCATAACTCATCAAGATCAAGCGATTCCTCATCTGGCATAGTTGCAGGCGGTTGCCCGCTCAACCTTAATGGTTTGATATGCGATTTTTTCACCAACACCTGCCAAATCTAGCTCTTCCAATAAGAGTTATTCATACCATCAAGCTTAGTGATGTTGAAAATAGCATGATCAGTGGACAAACTTGCCATAATGCAGGTTGGAAGACTGCAGATAGTTCAAAAATTGCTTACTGTTTACTGTAGAAAATGATCGAAAAATCACCAAAATTGAGAGAAAATGGTGAGAAAAGTGTAAGCAAAGCTACTGCCCACCAAGTACTAGTGAAAGTACATCATTTCAGAATATTTTAGCATGAAAAATCCATGTCAGTCCGGAGTTATATGCTTGCTGTAATAAATGACAGCAGGGTACTGTCAGAGTCAATTGCTAACCAATTCATTGCACCAAGTCAATAATGACAGCCAAGACATGACTAGCCATAAACGGGCATAAATCAGCACCAAACAGTTATCAAGACCCTGAGCAAACACCCAAACATGTCACCAAAGCATCCGTCAGTGAGTAGGCATACCCCCTGGACAATAGGGAAAAGTATACATAACACTGCCAAGACCTGACATCACTAGGTGTATGCTCTCAAGAGTGCAAAGCCCAAGATCAGGTCAAAAGCAACTCCAAGATATCAGTGCATGAACCATGCAACATTTAAGTGTAAGAGATCCCAAAGTCTCAAGTATCTGCAAAATGCTCAAATAGCATAAATCTCCTGCTGAATGTCAGTCAAGCATACAAGATGCTCCCACTGGCACAAAAGGCAGATAAATGAGCTCAACAGCTCAATCAAACCAAGTCAAAGTACCAAAGACAGGTAACCAAGACAATGCCTCAATAGCATCCCAAGAGCATGATGGCTACAAAGCAACTGTAGGTAGCATCCATGAGCAAGACATACATCCCAATAAAGATCTCTGACAACCAAAATGACATCCAATACAAAATTCCGGAATAGCAAATGAGAATCCAAGCCAAGTCTTTAGAGAGCACTAAAGCTCAACAAGTACATGGTACACTGTGCCAAGACAAATGCATCAAGCTGTAGGCATAGGGTAAGCATGTACCCAAAGAGCATATAACTGTTAAAGCACTGACCACTGTCAAGCATAGACCGATGTCAATAAAGTGTGGGCTGAAATAAGATCAAGCTTCCAAAAGCATCCGGATCCAATGACAAGCTCGAAGTCGTCCCTCGAAGATCAATACATCATAGCTTAACCCAAGACATACACTCGGAACCAATAGGCATATGTCAAAGCATGAAAGATAGCTTCAGCCCAAGAGTATTCAACATGCATTTACTGTTATAAATTGTGTATTTCCAGCCCCAAAATCAAGCCAAAATCATAGCATGACATGTAGCTTCAATCCCCCAATCAATCATGATGCAATAGGCATCAAACGGGTTATGTAGTCATGCCCAAACAAGCATAGGCATAAACTATGAATGTAGCACTAGCATCAAATGTCTGTAGACTATTTATAACAGTCCTAAAACACTGTTTTCAGTCACCAAACCAATGCCTAATCTCAAAGGATCAATTCCAAGTATCAATACATGTGCAAAAACCCTGAAATGGAGCCCAAACAAGTGCTTAATGCCAAGTTGGAGCTGGAGCTGAAGTAACTAGTGTGTGGCTGAATGAAATCTGTCCAAAATTAGGCACAGATTAGCATGATGATGATGCTGCTCCTATTGGTCCATGTGGCAGGTCATCTCGAGAGATTGGAGGGCTCAAACATGAGCCAAAGAGGCCTTGGAACAAGCCTCTAGAAGCCACAACCAGTGGCAAAGAGATATGAAGATTGGAAGCTTCAATGGTGGCTGCCCTGTTTACCTAGACATGTGGTTTGAAATAAATCTCTAAAATAATGAATCAATACCTCAATGTCAATGCCTTGATGGTGCCTCAATAGGCCGGGAAGAAGCTCAGGAAGCCAGGGAGTGAGGGGAGCTCAAGAGAATGAGCTATGGCTGCTGGGAAAGGAGACCCAATGCGAGTGGGGAGTCGATGGGAAGCTGAGAACGCCATGAGCCAAGCTTAAGAGTTGGGAAGCCAAGCTCTAATACCAGTTGAAAGGTGAGAAGGATCAAAGCTTGCACGCAAGAGCTATGGTGGGAGAGCAAGAGCAAGAAAGAGAGAGATAAGAAATGGGAACTCCAACAGTCACAATGTGTGACTGGGCCTTCCTTTATTCAAACTGTCACTAAAAGAATAAAGAATAAAGTGACGGTGACGGGCACCCGCCACCTGTAGTGTGCACTAGCGGTGACTGTCAGTGTAGTAATACACAGGCGGCTAGGTGGAGGCACCTTTACCCCCAACACATGAGACTGTGCTGATGAAGTTTGTGATTTGGTCATGCTTGTAAGGATGGGTGTGACATAGGCTATAGTTGTATCTTGTTGAGTAAGAATTTGTGATGGTGTGGAATAAGGTTGAAAATACTGGGGAGAAATTTTTTAGGATGAAGTCATTTGTGATGGTGGGAGTAAGGTTGAGGAGATGGGAGAGAATTTTGGAGGATGGGTGAGTGAAGGGGAAGGAAGAGTTTGAGAGAGGCCTATCTTCATTTGCTTATTTTTTTCTATCTTCTCTTCTCTTTTCATTATTTTCCTTGGGTTGGAGAGGAGGGACAAAAAATGGGGGTATGCCAAGGGTGGAAGGAGCAAGGGGATGGAGAGGGAATGGGGGGTGTGTGGGGAGGAATTAGGGACGGGGGATATAGGGGGAAAATAAAAGATACGGGACATGAAATAGGGAGGGAAGTGAGGAAATGGGGAAAGGGGGGAAGGTATAGGTTGGGGAAAGGTATACTGAAGGGGGGATAAGGGATAGGAGGATATGAGGGGGTGGGGGTGGACATGTATCGAGGGGGTGAGCTAGAAGGGGGCAGTGGGGTGAGGAGTGTGGTGGGGGAGGGGATAGGTAGGGGTCAAAGGGTGAATGAGAGGGGGTGGGGTTGGGAAAGATATTGGTAGGTTTTTGGGGGGGTTCCATATGCGGAGATGGGTAGGGGTCCTATTGTAATGACCAAGGAAGGCATGATAAAAGTAGGGGAGATGGGGTGGCTAATAGTGGGCTATAAGATTTAGGGATAAGGTACATCCCTCCCCCCTTTTTTCCTTTTTTTTTTTCTCTTCTTTTGCTTTCTTTTTTTCTCTTCCTTTTCCCATTTTTAATTTGTTTTCTTTTTAAAAATAAGTATAAGATTTGATTGATGCCATGGTAGATGGAGCCACATTTGATATAGGTATGAGAGCTATTAACTTAGCCATGATGTTGCCTTGACACCATGACTAGAGTTACCATGGCAATGCCTTGGTTGAGGAGAAGTCATGAGATGATTTTTGTTCACCTAGAACTAGCCTTGAAAACTGTGGAGAGGCTTTGGTACCTATGAATGCCTTTAGGCCTCTAATGTCACTGTGAAGCTATGGCCACATCTTTAGCTACTTGCAAAGGAAATGGAGAAACATCTACCATGGTGAAGCCATGATAAATCTAGGGTAAGGCTAGAAAGAAGTTAGAAGTGAAGGCTGAAGAGGGAACGTCGGTAAGAGAAAGGTGGAGTGAGAGAGTAAGACAAAAAGAAAAATTATTTTTTCCTTCATTATTACACTAGCAAAGCCACAATTTTGCTAGAGTTTTCCCATATAAAACAACATGGTTGATTTTTCACAAAGCCTTTGCCGAAGGCTTCTATGCTTCATCACATGAGGTTGTTAGGTCTTCAGACACTCCCATGATCTAAAAAGGGGTGTTAGCCTACCTATGTAACTCATGTCAATTTGTCATCTTCTGGTTGTGAGCTCCTATTAGAGTTTGACAGAGACATAGGAGCCCTAGCAGTTTAGGTGCATTTTCTTTATTTGTCATCTTTGTGTGTGCATTCCTAGGCCAATTTTTGCTTTCCATTATTTGCCTACACTTGCTAGACTTTATCATTGTCATTTGGGATTTTCCTAGGGTCTCCCTTATTCTTTTGGCATTTTTCTCTTCAGTGATCAGTACGTATTGGTTGTCAACTAGCATTTATGGATCCTAGAGGAGTAGATCAATCAAATTTTTTGTGTTTTTGCTACTTATAGCCACACCTCCACTTGGTAGACACATATACTCTTCGATCTTTAGTCTTTTGTTGCAGGTGCACACTTTGACACTCTAACTCTTCATGCTTGGTACTGACATCGTCATTAGCCTGCTAAATTGGTGCCCTCATTGATGCTTCAGGCTACATGCAGGGAATGATCAATCCATCCCCATTGTATCAGCATTGTTCTTTAGTTAGTACAATATTCTTCCTTCATCTTTTTCTTCCTATCTCTCTCTCTCTCTCTCTCTCTCTCTCTCTCTATGTCTACTTCTCTCTGTGTTAGTGTTTCTATATCATTGCACACTCTCAAAAGATGAGGTGTATGTGATCAGATGGCAAAAATGTGACCTTTTTAGGCCTAGCCTTTGGGTTAGATAGAGTAGTTAAGTTACTAGCAACTCGAGGCACACTACATTGAGTTATAGGGCTTGGGAATTATCTAGGACTCCTATCTTGGGGTTTGGGGGCCATGGAAGCAGCCCTTGGCTGAAGGGTCTTAGCTAGCCCCTCGATGGGGTTCAAGGTAGTGCCCCTAGCTTGAGAGTAAAGGGAATATTCCCTAGAATATTCTAGGGCAAGTTCATAATATGGTTAGACAAGTTGGCCAAACTACCTTCTTGGGCTATAAAAGGAAAAACCCTCCTAAGCCATCATCAATCTATCTTTCACCTAGTTAGATTTCTTCCACTTAGTCTTAAGATCTTTGTTTATCTTCCGTCTGAATTGCCATCTAAGCTTCATAGTGGAAGTGCACAGGTGGACAGAGCAATCTTTGTATCGGTTTGTTTGAAATTAAAGATATTTTTATTCTTCTTATATTGCTATGTATTCTTTACTCTTGCTTAGAGTCTATTCATTGCACTACGTAATTTTTATAATGCCAAGACATCTTGTGTTGTTGAGACATGACGAGTTCTTTGGCTTTTGCAATTCTAGTTTCTTCTAAAAAAGAGTGAGGCAATGAGATGAGGAGGATAGATGGGTGGAATTTCATGTGAACGTGTAATGAATTTTGTGAGACACTTCAAATAGCAAGTTTTCCTTCCCTCCAAAGAGGAGCTGAAAAGGGTATGCTAACATTGTTGTTTTGGATGCAATCTAACACTACAATGTTCCAAATAAAGCTTGATCCTAAGTTGTGGGGAAGCTACAACATCTCATTATAAAAGGTTTATTGGGACTCATTGGTTCTCTTAGCTTGTCTCCCTTTTCTCTAAGACAGTACATATAAAACTTTTTGCAAAAAAATTTATGCTTTGAAAGGAGGACATTGATAGTTCCATTGATGAAGTGGAAGCCCTGGTTGAAAATAATCTCTAGATGGACACCAAACAACTGAAATGTTAAGATATAAATTTTTTGCCACTACATCTACTATGTTGTCTCTTGATCTAATGGCTTTAGCCCATCTCGTGTATTACTTAGTGGCCACAAAAATTGTGACCATCCTCTACTAGTGTGCAAGGAATTGTGGCTAACACAATTGGGTCTAGGTCCACATCACTGACAAGTATTGCAACCTTTGACAAAGTTCTTGTAGTCCTTAAAATGGAGGGCCACTAGAGGCTAGATTGAAGACTCTTGAGTGCAATGTCATCTTTGAGATAATCAACACCTTTGGGCCTTCATTAGTTGTGATAATGAGATTGGGAATCTCATGGGGTAGGACACAACAATGGAGCACCTTGTCATGGCCTAGACAACCAAGATATTCATTGAAAAAGTAAAAGGAAAGGATTTTGATCAATAATCTCCCTTTGATCCACCAGCATGAGTGCAAAGGAAGTTGACCATGCTAGGGATAAAGTTAAGTGCCTTAAATTACTTTTTGGAATGATATTTACAATGGAGTCTCCATCCATTCTTTCTCCATAGATGGCATTATCATTCATTTAACCTATTAAGTAAGAACTCTTATGATCTACAAGAGATTTGTCTATAGAAACTTTGTGGATATGCTATTGAGAAGTCGAGGTTGCCCTTAGAATAGTAGTGCTTGGGTTATTCCCTTGGTTTGGATCCAATTTTTCAAAAGCCATTTCTTTAGCTCTTTTCTTATTCAAGAGTTGAGGTCTAAGCTATGAATATGATTTTCTACTTGCAAAAAACCTTGTCTAGCACTACTTTTGCAATCTAAGAAGAAGGTTCTTCCTCAAGGTTGTCCAAGGGGGTTCAGGAGGAAGTTGCTCTAGCTTGCACTCTAGTTACTATTGTTGCTAGAGGGGAATTATTTGATTTGGTGGTAGTCACACTAGTATTAGACGAAGCCTTCTTATTTAGTCTTATGTATAATGGTCACATACCTTGGGACATTATTGACAGGGGTGATCTTTTAGCCAAGTTACATTTGCTTTGATAGTGACCATACTTGCTACACCATTGGTAAATTATTGTGATTTAGTGGTGATCCTTGGAGCTAAAGGGTGGGGATGATTTGTTAGAGTAGGATATTGTAGAGTTACAATGTCAGTGTTAAGGTAATAATGGGATGATGGACTCATAGACTAATCAAGAGGGGTGACTAAGATAGGAGGATTTCATAATTTTAGGGTGATCCATTCCAATGGCTCCCCTTAGCTATGCTGTGGTAGGGATCTACACAGGTTCCATAGGAAATGCTTAGAGGGTTTCCTTATAGTTGGGAGATGCTCACATAATCATGACCTTTAGCTTTAAAGAGGTTCAAATTGCCCTACTCAAATTATCCTTATGTCTTAGTTTGACTATGCACCTAAAACCACCACACTTTTGTCCTAGATATTAAACAACCAAGTTTGCAAGAAGCCCCATGTTAGCTCCACCAATGAGTGGAAGTGGTAGCCCAAAAACCCCACTTTCCCTTGTTCACGATGCAAGCTAGGGAAACAAAAGTGAAGGTATATCAATTAACGTCACCAGACTTGTCGTAATGCCGATGTGATAGCTCACTAGATTCCAAAGGCTTGTCTCAAAGCGCAAGGGTATTATAATGGCTGTTGCATGCATTAGTTGCCAAAATCATCCACGACTACACGAATAGCCCCTTGTCATACTCAAATCACTACTTTTCCTCTAATGACACCTCAAAAGTCAACCAACCTAGTTGAACCTTCACATAGTACTTCTACCAAGAAAAAAAGGATCACTAGCTCCTCTACCCCTGTTGGAAACTCCTACCAATTCCCTGGTCAATATGACATCGTAGTCCTTTAAATTAGACACTACTATTGTCACCAATCTATGTCCACAAGAGGATATTCTTTCTAACATATACCAAGCTCCCCCATATTGAGCAAGCAAATATTGACCTTTTCCATTGGTGGCCACATTGAGGCAGCCTTGTCAATGGCCAAGAACATCATGTCCTATGTATGCGAGCTACTAATTCAACTAGATGCCTCGGATACTCTAGTGGAATTTTAGTATAATCTTCAAGTTCAAGTACTCTATGAAAAGAGGAGAACAATGGGAGAGTCATGAAATTGTGATAGAACTTAATCCCCAAGAAGTAGAGAAAACCTTAGGTATAAAGGAAAATTTAGAAAAAATATGTTAGAGCCAAGGAATTGCTACACGTGTCCTAGCAATGGAAGGACCCCATCATTAGGAGTGAGGGAGTACTACTAGTAGGGATACAAGAAGAAGAAGAGTAATGGGTCATAACGTAGGTGATCCATCATTTTTTCACCTACAATTGGCCCTCCGCAAGTCTAGAGTACCCAGATGGCTAGAGTGCATCATGAAGTTTCTCACAAAAGCTCACAATGTGTTCTATAGGGAAATAGATACTAGACTATGAGTTGCATAGATGAAAAGAAAACCATACTCAATTATGGAGACATGCTCTTGCAATGAATAGTTTTCCATATTGGGATAATTATATGATTTGTATGATGCCACACCCACCACCAATAGAAGGAGGCTAGGAAAGAAAGGAGCAAGTAGAGCATTGAAAGTGATGATAAAGAAATAGAGAAGACATTAGCGATGAAGACTTAAAAGACAAGGATATGCTAAAAAAGTCCTTTAGTAGTCCAAGGAGGAATATGATGGGACAAAAATCTCATGGGAAAAGAATGCACGATGGCAAGCACAAGGAAAAGGGAAATCACACGACAAGCCTGATGATCGCAACATTGTCCCTACTAAGTCCAGTGTTAAGATTAAAGAGATCAATGTATTGCAAGCAGCAACCTAACTTTGATGATGATTACATACTTATAGATTCTTCTTTGAATGAGTCACAATTGATTGATCCCTTGCATTATTTTACTCAGTGTTGGTTGATGGATTCAGGGGCTTCTTTTCATGTGACCCTCTCATAGAGAGTGGTTCCATCTTATCACAGTATGGATGGATCCATGTGTTTGGGGAATGACTTGGCATTGCAGTTAGTTAGAATTGGTGCTACATTTGATTGGCTCAAGCAATATGTTTATTTTGTATAATGTTTGACATGTACCAGCTCTCACAAAGAGTCTCATCTCTACTGGCACATTGGATGATGAGGGTAAATTTGTTTCATTTAGGGATTCTTCTTAGATGATCACATGAGGGAACCTTGTTTTGGCACATGATGCTAAGTCTGGCACTTTATATCCCTTGGTTATATCTAGATTTGTAAATTGTGTTTTGACTATGGCTATAGCTCTACATGTATCCCTTTGGCATCATTGCCTTGGGCACATGCCCTTAAAGTATCTTCCCCCCCTTGATAAGTGTTTTGAGTCATATGATCATTGTTTGTTTGGTAGGTAGACATGTAGTATGCACAAGAAGTTTGGCACTTTGTACATGGGTGAGCCTTTGGATCTTGTTCATTTTGATGTCTATGGACTTATGCCCTGTGAGTTGTTAGGAGGCACAAAGTACTTTGTCACATTGATTGATAATTACTCACATAAGTTTTGGGTATATCCCATAAAGTTGAAATATGATGTTTTGTCTATCTTTTAGTGTTGTCTTACATTGATCGAGAACCAGTCTCGATATAGGATGAAATGGCTATGGTCAGATAATGGAGGTGTTATGTCTCTAAAGCCTTTGAGTAGTTTTTCCATGAGAGGGGTATTAAGTTCAATTATCTGCCCCCTACACCCACCCCAAAATGGTATGGTTGAGTGCATGAACATGACAATACAAGAAAGGGTTCATAGTATGCTTAGATAGGTAGGCTAACCGCAAAATCTTTGGGTTGAGGCAATGCTACTACCATACACTTGATCAATCAATCTCCTTGTAGTATTATTAACTTTTAGGTTGCAGAGGAGGTGTGGTCTAGAAAACCTCCCTTGTATGCTCATTTGCATGTCTTTGATTGTGAGGCTTTCTGCCATGTACCCAAGGAAAAGTGCATAAACTGGATCCTAAGTCTGTGAAATGCATCTTTCTTGGTTATGGAGATGTAGGTGAGATGGGCTATCACCTATGGGATCCACAGGCTCAAAAAGTCATCCGCAACTATGATGTAGTTTTGTATGAGGAAAAGATGCATAAGCAACTTGAGTGGATAAACAAGGTACGTAGGGTTATATTTTAGGAGGAGCCTCTTCCTCTTGTATAGCCTGCTGGATAGCCAATAGCAGCAAACAACTGATGCTCTAGTGGTTCATAACCATGATGTTAGACAAAATATGCAGGCTCCTTAGCCTACCTTGAGATACTATTTGTAGAGCCAGATGTCCTCCTCGAGTAGTTTGATATGTAGGATGTTAAGCCTATTCGGGCTGTCCTTTGCCTTCTCATGTGAAGGTGAGCCAGGCCAATTGTCTACAATCTAATGAGAGTAGTAGTAGAAGGCCAAGATTCCTTATGCATCTACGTTGGGTAGTTTGATGTATGCCATCATAGCCACTCGTCCTGACATAGCTTTTGTAGTGGGAGTTGTGGCACGCTATATGGCTACACTTGGCAGGCAGTGTTGGGATGATGTCAAGGGTATCATGAGGTACCTGAAGTGCACAACAGATATGTGCATATATTATAGTCACCAGGATATAGTAGTCATGGGGTACATTGACTCTGATTATGCAAGACGTGTAGACAGTAGGAAATCCACCTCTGGCTATGTGTTTATCTTTATTGGGGGTGCTATTTCTTGGATGTTCAAGGTGTAAAAATGCATGGCCCTCTCTACTATAGAGGCCAAGTATGTTGTAGCCATTGAGTATTGTAAGGAGGCTCTTTGGTTATAGGCGTTAATAATCTATTGTATTACTACACTGATAGTATCGGCACTTGCACACTACAAATGGTAGGCACCCATCAATGCCACTTCATTCTTTATTCTTTTAGTGACATTTGAACAAAGGAAAGGCCAGTCACACATTGTGACTGTTATAGTTCCCACATCTTGAGTCTCTCTCTCTTGATCTATCTGCCATAGCTCACTTATCTCTTGCTTTTGCTTGCTCATGCTTCCACTTGGGCTTCTCCCTTCAATATTTTTATAATACAATAGGTATGTTGAAATACTCAAATAGTCTGAGAAAGATGAATAGTGACTAATACTCCAAATGACATTTTATTTAGACATATGCTAAAGGATTGACAAGATCAAATTTGGCCGAGTTACACATTAGATTAGGTAGAGTTCATTATCCTTTCTACCATTCCACAAGCAAATCAAATGATGGTGGCAAGACTTGTGAATGAAGTCACCATTGAGGATCTCAAACATGTTGATTTTCATGTAGCCACAAATAGTGGTGGGCTATATGAAGTCCATATAAAAATTGACCCTTCATGTACATGTCCTGATTTAAAAGAGAGGGTGTTATCAAGCCTTATCTAGCTTGCAAACATCTATACTTTGTGTACACCAGGGTTTTGGGTCTACATGAAAAGGAATACATGTTTATGTGTCAATTTAGGCTTTCTAGTAGGGATAAGCCAATAATTCTCTCTTGACCTAGACTGTGCACACCCTAGGCTGACATTTCTAAATCCACCTTCTATGTTCTAAGTGTAGCTCACCACGTAGTTGGGCTTCCTTGTTGGAGATTTTGTGATCCCCCACTTCTACATTTCGTATCCCAGATATAAGATTATGAAATAATAAGACCTAATATCTTTTTTGAATGAAGTAGTAAAAGTACAACAACCCCTCCCAAAAAATGTGTTACATAGTCATGTCATGATGATTAACTAGGACATTGGTGCAAACGTTCACTAAATTTTTTATTTGTCCAACAATGCTCGCCCATGCTAGCTCACTAAAAATTTTTCCCCTCATACAAGTAGTTGAGAGTTCTGTAAGTAAGTGGCTTGACCTATTGGATCTCATGACCTATCGTATGTCTTGCCATGCATAAGGAAGTAGGGATAGACATCTTTAGAAAAAACCAAGGGAAGTATGGCTAGGTTAGCCATAGCGGCAATAACCTCTCCTCAAAGACTAAGAAAAAGCCAAGACAAGTATGGCTAGGTCAACGAGAGTGGCAATAACTGATGCATCCTTGAAAATAACAAAAAGGCATAGGAAGCTTTTTACTACTCACACGAAGATGAGAGGGTGGATCCACCCTATTGCCCCTATGCACAAAGGCATGGAAAAGAGTATGAAGAAAGAAAATGTGGTAGGTATAACCTTCCTAGGATTTGGAATGTAAGGGCCACTCACATAGTTGATCTATCCCATAGGTGTAGTGCCATCATTCAATGATTTTGTGAGAGATTTCACCAACTACCCAAATCCCTTCTTCATCACATGTAATTACCTCAAATTCTTGATGAAGGCAATGCAACAATCACTCACATCATACACCATATGGAGATATACTTTAGCTACTATTTTTTGATATAAATGTATATATTGATGGAATGAAAGTGGCTTATCTCCACCTTAGAACGGTTTTGCTACCTCCATTCTACTTACATTTGCTAGGGAACATGGTGGATAGCAAGTTTGCCAAGTGTACAAACCACTTCTTCCCTTAGCCATCCTTACAACTTCGTGAATTTGTGAAGGAATACTTGGACACTCCTAAATAGTGTCGTACTATTTGCACACTTCTTTGTATTTTACTTAGAGTGAAATTTTTTAAAAAAAGGATATAAGCATGTCACACCTTCCTTGTAACTAGGGGTCCCCTAGTTACGTTGTTGGTGGCCTTGGTTATTCAGCACGGTCTTTAACCCCCTGGCGCCCACACCCGCATCTTAGGATCTCACAGCACATCAAGTGTGGAACACCCTGAGCTTGTTCAAATTACTTGTTACCTTAACATCTACACAATACAATAACTCCACACCAAGGGGATCCTCAAGTGTGGGACAATATTCTAGCCTTACTTGGAATTTGGCCCAACTCCCAGTTGCACGCACATGTGCACCAGTCACTACACAAGTAAGGTAGATACACCCTTTGGGAAGAGTACAAGTGACATAGTAGGTACACTCGACTCTCTAAACATCCCTCAATATCAATGGCCCATGTCAACATCCCTCACAAGGTGGCATCAATTGCACTCTCACAAGGTGGCATCAAAGATTGAAATTTTTGTGGTTTGCCTTTGCTATTTTGTGACTAGAAATGCAAAATAATAAGTGTTTTAGTAGAAATAATTAAGAAAATTTACAAAAATACTAAAAAATCATGAAAAAAATATTTTTTAACTCTAGAAAAATGGAAAAAATAGTAGAGTATATATGGATGTATGGTGGGTTATAGGGGTATGAGGTTTACTCTCAACCTACATCTATGTATGTGTTAAATTTTTTAAAAGGGAGTGTTTCTATGGGGACAAGGCGTATAATACAAAGAACACTACACATAACGAATCAACGTTAAAAGTAAAGGTTGAAATGCCAAGTTTTTATATAAAGAAAAATGAATGATTGTGCATTGAAGTGTAGCATTTATGCTTTGTTGAATATATATTAAGGAATAGAATCATGGGATATCCCATTTCTGGCTCCTCATCGTTGCACTGCATTAGAAAAAAGCATGAAAGGAATGTCTTTGCACAACACATGATTGGTTGTTATTTAAAAATTATTTGAGCACGCTAGGGCATTCCACATTACATGTGCATTAAACATGGTATCAATGATCAACTCTTGGATGCATAGTGTTTATCTTCTGAAATACTAATCGAGGCTTAGTTTTATCCTACCCATTTTTAATGGGTTGGTAGAAGAGCATGCAGAACTCCATATTATTGAGTTCCAAAAGTTAATGTTTAAGTGCTAGATTTAGGACGAAGAATATCTTATGATATTTTTTAATATGACTTTGAAAGGAAGAGCTATGGTGTGGTATCATGGTTTGGAAGCTAGAACCATAACTATGATAGATTTATTTTATGTGGCCTTTTAAAGAGAGTTTTTTTGCCCCCGAGAGAGGTGGTCAATATTGTTGGGGGTAAAGGTGCATCTACCTAGCCACTTGTGTATTAGTTACATTGACAATATCCACACCATGAATTAGTTACTTGCACACTTTTACACTATAAGTGACGAGCACCCATCATTTCACTTCATTCTTTATTCTTTCAATGACATTTGAATAAAGGGAAGGCCAGTCACATGTTGTGATTGTTGGGGTTCCCACATTTTGTGTGTGTCTCTCTCTCTATTACTCTTGCTCCTTCCAACATAGCTCTTGCTTCCACTCCATGCTTTCACTTTAGGCACACTCTCTTCAAATGGTATCAAAGCCATCTTTCTCGAGAGCTTGAGCCCGTGACCTGATGTTGCTTCATTTTGCACTTCAATACCTATAGTAGTTCTTTTGCAATGGCAACCATGGCTCATCTTAGAGAGATATGAGTTGGTGCTCTTCTCCTTCTTGGTGATCAAAGACTTGTTGAGGCTTGCTCCAAGCCTTCCCTTGGCCATAATAACCACTGTCTTGGGCTCTCTTGTGGGTAGTATAAGCTACAGTAAGAGGGGGTATAGGCAACATGTTTGCATCTACTCTCCCTACCCCTCTTCTTTCCCCATTTGGCACCTCTCCCACCTCGCATTTGGCTTCTATAACTTGGTTGACTCTTGGGTAATCACCCTTGGCACTAGGCATTGGTTATTGGCTCTTAAGATTGGATTTGAGCTTTTTCATTTTAATAATGGACTGTGTGTATTCACAGTAGTCTACTATATACTGCCTATGGACAACAAGTATTGAGCTTGTCTTTACCTATGTGATGCTCTTGGGACTTGACATTTATGCTTGGATGTTAGCTTGATGCTTGGGATGCTTCCTTGGCTTTGATTGGTCTATTTGGATTAGTTTATAGAGGTTGTTTTGTTGCTAGAATAATAGGGTAGTATACTATTTTATCAAAGATCTTGTATGCCTATTGCTATTTGATGGTTTTCAAGCACTTTGGATGCAACATTGAGGTACATCATTGATCTTAACGCTTGCTTATGCTCTTTACATACTCTTGAGCTAAGATTAGAGCTTTGACTTTTGACATTGGTTGTTATGTATGGTCATTTGATGCTGTAGTAAGAGCTTTGCAAGTTACTTGGGTTGGATGCTCTTGGATGTATGCTACTTGGATCTTGGATGTATTGATGCCTTCCGCATGATGTTTTGAGCTTTGTTTGCTCATTTGGCATTCATATTTTATTCCAATGGGAGCCATTACACCTAATACTTGGATGTTACATTGAGCATTTGGTAATGCAATTGAGTTTGAGGGTCTTATAGTGAGACTATGGGACTTGGTGACATGTACATGCTCTCATCATGCATTATGTACATAGTTGATGCTTAGTGGGCTGATCAAACATTGCTTTTGGGACATCACCTATGTTTGTCATGCTATTATTAGTGATGCACGCATCTTGATTGGCCATGTATTGAGCTTCCATTCTCTATTGATCAATTACTTGTAACTTCGGTTGGTCTCTTCTGTTACCCATGAGACCTACTCTATGCATGATGGTTATGCCTATGGAATGTATCTCAATCTAACACATTCATCCTTTGATAGTTCTCGTTGCTAGTCACATATTCACTCACTGCTAGTTGTAGCTATTTCCTAGCTATTGAAATTTATTTTGTATCAATAATTGTCCCTCTTTGGCATTGATTTCTTACTGTTGTACTTCATTTTCAACATGTTGTAATTGCAATTTATTGCACTGTTTATGCAAGCAATCATCTCCATTTGACAATATTTTTCATTGAGTGTATGGACAGTTCATTACTTGGTCAATACCCCTTGTTTTTAGCTTGATCTAGTAGTGGTTTTGGGGCTGACTTGTAGGTTATTATAACAGCCTATTTTTCCCTTTTGTGCATTTTCTTGGTCTCAGTATGGCTAGTGGTTCCAATTACAATACTATCTTTAATATTGACAAGTTAGATGGCACAAATTACATCTATTGGAAGGCCCACATCTGGAAAGTTTTAATGCAAAAATTATAGGTTTCGTCTTGAAACATGAGGGTGTCAAGCATGAAATTATTGATGTAGAGGATTGGGCTAAACTGGATGAACTATGTAAGTCCTCAATCATATTGTCCCTCTCTAGGTAGGTTTTCTATAATGTTGTCTTTGGTGGACAATCTGCATGGGACTTATGAGATAAGACTTGCAATGTCCATGACAAGAAGACCTGATTCTCAAATGTATTGACTGAAGCAACTCATGGACCTTCGCATGAAGGAGGGAACTTCCATGTTAGTCCACCTAAATGAGTTTCATTTCATTCTTAGCCACTGGTCTTTGCAGGGGATTGAATTCAAAGGTAATCTTCCTCCCTTGTTTCTCTTAGTTACACTTCCTGAATCATGGGATACATTTCGTACTGCTATGTGTGTAAACATGCCTATAAATGGGATAAAGTTATAGGATCGGAGGGTACACTCTTGAATGAAGAGGTTAACAAAAAGAATATCGATGCTTCACACATCTCTCATGCTTTGATAGTTAGAGGAAATAATGGTAGGAGTGGTAATGACTATTATGAGAGTGACTCTCAATCATCTCAAGAAGAGCTTTGAGATGAACAATATGGGATAGGTCTCACATATTCCTGGGATGCATATTATGCACGATTTCTCTAAGGGGATGCTTTACTTGTCATAGGAGTACATCCAGAAGGTCATTGAGTGGTTTCATTTGTGCAAAATGTTAAGCCTATTGGATGTCCTTTATCTTCTTGTGTAAAGGTTAGTTAGATTGATTGTTCACAGTCTTATGAGTAGAAGGTCAAGATTGCCAATATTCCTTATGCATATGCAGTGGACAATTTGATGTATGCCATGATAGCCACTCACCTTGACATAGCATTTGCAATAGGAGTTGTGGCATGCTATATGGCTGCAGCTCATCGCATACAACATTAGGATTTCATCAAGGATATCATGAGGTACCTAAAGGACACAACAACTATGTGCATCTATTATAATGGCTAGGATATAGAATTTGTGGGATACATTGACTCTAATTATGCAAGACATGCACACAATAGAAAGTTCACATTTGGCTACGCCTTCACCTTTGCGGGAGGTACTATTTCTTGGATGTCTAGGGTGCCAAAATGCACGGCCCTATCTATTATAGAGGCAGAATGTGTTGCAGCCACCACTATGGCTTGCAAGGAGGCCCTCTATGTAGGCCATTTGGTGGTAGACCTTGGTATGATTGATAAGGTCCCTACATTGCATTTGGATTCTATGAGTGCTATTTAGTTGGGCAAGAATCGAATCTTCCATGCAACGATGAAGCACATTGAGGTCCATTACCACTTTATTAGAGAGGTCGTTGAGGAAAGTCCATTAAGCTTGTCAAGATCTCACAATTGACTAAAATCCTATAGATTTGCTTACTAAAAGTCTCTCAGTGGAGCATTTTACCTTTCTTAGGAAGTTGATGGGCATTGGAGGAGATGACATCTTTCCAAATCCTATTGTACTTATGTATATTTGTAATTTTCCACCTTTTTTTCTTACTCTCTCCTCATTAGGGACACATTCACCTTTAAGTGGGAGGTCGTTGGGAGTAAAGGCGCTTGTGCCTAGCCACTTGTATATTAGTTACATTGAAAGTACTCGCACCGATATTAGTTACTTGCACACATGTACACTGTAGGTGGCAAGCGCCCATAACTGTCACTTCATTCTTTATTCTTTCAGTGATATTTAAATAAAGGGAAGGTCGGACACACATTATGGCTATTGATGTTCCCACATCTTCTCTCTCTCTCTCTCTCTCTCTCTCTCTCTCTCTCTCTCTCTCTCTCTCTCTCTCTTCTCTCACCATAGCTCTTGCTTCCACTCCTTGCTTTCACTTTAGGGCTCACTTCCTTCAAATATTGGCTACATGTTTTTGAATGTAATACAATGTGAAGAGCCTCATGAGAATGCTCAAGCTTATGCCAAGAAATTGAAGGAGGTGTTTTGCAAATTGCAAGCCTCTATTCCAATTCCACGTGTTGCCTAGCTATAGTAATTTCTACATGGATTGGATTTCAATATCCAAATGTAGTTGAGCAGTGTTCCTCTTGCTAATATAGATAATGCCATTACATGAGTGGAGGAGATAGAGTCATGATTACAAGCAGCCTATGCATCTAGGGAAAAGCTGTATTCAAGTCTAGGTCTTCAGAATAATTTGGCATTCACTATAGATAGTAGAGATCAAGGTGCAATAAGTTTACCCATAACAAACCTTAATGCAAGAGGAGACATCATGAAAAATATACCTATGCTGCTAGCTCCTCCTAATTTTTCTATGCTAATGGCTACCTAAATGGGCTTGTTAAATAGTGGAAGCCAAATGACAAATCCCAATGTAATACCAACTAATCAACCACCAATACCTTACCACATGGTTAAGCCAATGGGATGCAAAGCTGATGCTTATGGTTATGAGTCTAGTGCATCAAATATTCTTGGGGAAGTCAAGGATACGATGAAGCATTTTACTAACATGATATCTAAACAATATAAATAAATAGCCATAGTTGTAAACTTTTTGAAGGAGCAACAAAACTTAATAAATACCATATTAAAGAATTTGGAAATCTCCCAAGTTCCACTTTCAAATAAGAAGTAAATATTTGACCAAGCAGCTAAATCTTAATCCCATATTTGAGAGTGGGACTTGGGGGATTACTTATATAGTATCTAAGGAAAATTTCACCTTCAATTAAGGTGATAAGATTTGACCATGTGTCCGAATATTAATCACATTAGAAATTCCCAAACTTTATGAAAATTCCCAAATTTGTGAATGTGTGGTTAATAGGAAGTTGATGCCCTAAGTTTGGTATAGATACTTTTTTATATAGGCGGTAAGCTGTAGGAAGTTGTATTGATACATCACCAATCACAAAGAATTTCCTTGCATTTTGAAAAAAGTCTTCTCGAAAGGAGAAATTGAGTGAATCCTAGTTTAAATTTACAAGTTTTGTGATGCCAAACTCTCAATTTTTATAAAAATGAAAATTTTCAACAGATGAATGATTTTATCAAATTGTTTAATAACTTCAATATAACATGATTCTGATATTTCTTCTAAAACTCACCCGAAAGAATTTCACTGGGTTCTTAAGGCCATGCTAAAGAGGGTGGTTCATCAAGGTTTAGTTGCAAATAGTGTGGTGGTTAACAGTTCCCTCAAAAGTGTCCCAATATTAAATGCGAGATATGCAAGAAGTCTAGCCACTTAGCCAGTGGAGCAAGATTAATTCCCTTAAGCAAGAAGTAGATAGTCATGTCCTTTTAATCATCAAGGACAAGAAAAAAATCTTCAACAAGATGAAAAACCAAAGAAAATTTTGCAAAGAGTAAAGGATGTAGTGGAAGAACTGCCTAGTGGTAGTGGCATAAGTTTGATAGAAATAGTGCATGTTAATGACATTGACGCTTCTCATTTATGCGTATTTATGAGAGGTCAAAAAGGCCAAAGAGGACGATAGAGATAACGTAAAATCTATTGAGGAAACCCCTAAATAGGAGGATAAGGGTAATAAAATTCTTAACTCTGATGTGCAAGGTGGTCCTTTGAAGACTGCTAATGACAAATCAAAATTGAATAAGGAGTCAATGAAGAAGACAATGAAGATTACGAAAGAGGTGCCTAAGCATATGAAGCAACCAAGAGAGTAGATGATTTGGTGGGAGAAGAGAGCTATTGCTAACTTTCAAGAATTTGATTTAGCAAATTCTCTTTGTGAGGTCAAGCCCTGATGCTAACCTCCTATAGTTAATCAAACTATCCTCTGGAGTACATAAGGAGTTTAAGAAGATAATTCACACTGGATATATTGTCGAATCCTTAGGTATAGCCTATGTTGGTGATGATTGGTTTGAGCTTGCCAAAAAACATTGCTAAAGGGTGCTAGCTTATATTGACAGTATATTGGTGGACCATGTCATTGTGGATACATCCTTAGAATTGTGGAGGCATGTTTTTGGATCTCTAATTCTAGCCTCTCCTCAATTCTAAGCTCATGATGTTAACACAGGTTGATGAAAGTTTGAGACAACGAGAAGGTTGTATTACCAAAGTAGACTTTAGGGTTATTAGGTTTGTAGGGTGACCAAGCTACCAAGTACTATTATGGGAAGGCCATGGATCTTGCAATCTGACTGCCAAGTCGATATACTGGCTAGTCAGTTGATCTTTTGCAGAGGTGCTAGACAAGTTCTAATCAATGCTTATCAAAAATCACCTCAAAGCAAGAGAGCACCCATATCCTCAATAGGATTGGATGCATTATAGGGGCCTTCTGGTAGTGAGACTTTGTCGAATGATGAAGCAAGAGAGGATTCTACTATAGAGGACATTTACCGAGTAACTCTGAATGAGCCTATAGAATCTCATCATAGAATTCAAGATACAAATGTGATAGAGATAGACTTGGTATGTCAAATGATTCACGGTAGATTAAATTAGGATCTATACTTAGCTCAAAATAATTTCGTGATATTACCTCTAGTTTATCTGTGCATACTATTCCCCTAAAAAAGGAAAGTTCACTTGCTATCTGACAAAAAGTTAGGTGCGTGCCTTCTGAGCTAAGGAATGGGCTATTTGAAGGGTTATAGAAACAATGTAAGGCTTGATTAATATTTCCCGTGCAATGGAGCCCCAGGAGGAACACCAAGGAAAAGGAGATTCTACTGCAAGAAAATCTATGTTAGCAACATCAACAAGCTTTTATTTCATTCTTTTAATGACCAAAACAAAGAAAACAACAAATCTTCATGCAGCATCATAGTAGATATCTCCCACGGATTTGATAGAATCAACCATAATCTTCAACTTCTTCACAGAATCCATCAATAGAACAAGAAACATAAAAGAATACACCATTTTTGAATGGAAATCAATCACATAATATTCATCTTCAATGTCTTCATAATTTTCTCTCTTAATCTCTCATATACAGATACACTGTTTTGATAGGATCGGCTATCTCTAGCTCTCTCTCTCTCTCTCTCTCTCTCTCTCTCTCTCTCTCTCTCTCTCTCTCTCTCTCTCTCTCTCTCTCTCTCTCTCTCTCTCAATAGTACATCATCTCCTCACTAAAATACTCAATAATGACTCTTAATAATCCTTCTTAGGTCGTGGATGCACCTTCCAAGAGGTATGTCTGATGCGAAGAGGCACCAGAGCCACTATAGTGTCTCTTCATAGCTCACTACTATCACTGTCTCTCCAATTTTCTCTTCAGTCTTCAACAGCTGTTTCTTCCATTTGTTTTAACTCTTTTGAACTTAGATTCATCCTTTCCAAAAGTTAGAAAACTTTTCCAAAGTCACACATACATTCTACAGAACACTTACATAAGATCTACAGAATAGAATAGAACATGAACTGAGCAGAGACAGAGCAGAGATAGAGGCTCTACAAAAGGTTTACAGAGGGTTACAGAAGGTCATCAGAGAACAACAAATCCTCATAAATCATACTAAAACCATTCCAAAATATAAAAAACTATTCAATAATCTTTCAAAAGATTTCAACCTTCATCAATCATCAATTCATGCTTCATACAGAAGAAAATCAGAATAAAACAAAGGCTATACATAAGGCATCAGAACCAATCAGAACCTCAACAAAACCTATCAGAACTTCACAGAGCCTCATATTTTTACTAAAAATCATCATGAGCTTCCAAAACATAATCAATATCATCCAAAACACTCTCAAACACTTCCATTAACAACCATACATCACTCAAAATCCATCAAAAATCAATCATTTAGACCTCAAAAACAACAACAATCAGTCAAAAATTTAGTTTTTTTCCATTCTCAACATATCCCCACACTTAGAAAGGAAGTGTCCTCGCGAACTAAGGAAAAAAAGAATATAAGTTCAGGAAAGAGCTCAATTTGATCTTCTTTAGTATCTTCAACAATCACTCCAAACCACGACCCCAACTTATCACCTATATCTCTAGAAAAGAATACTACTAAAGGAAAACTTCGTTATTCATTAACACATCTGATAAACAATAGAAAGTCATAACAAATTTGTAAAGGATATAAGAGGTTCTTCAACTCTCCATCGTAGGCTTGCCATCCACCATCACCATCAATAGTTGAAAAGAGAGCTCTCGAACAAATTATTCAACCAGCACGAACTCATCACATACAAATTAATACAACACATACACAAACACAACCCTCTGAATGGCACCTCAAAAAAAAAAAGTATCATTAAGAAGCACAGAAGGTACATCTAGGAGTATCAATGAAGATGATCCCTCTTGAAACCTTGATGACTTCGAAAGCGATCCAGGGATAAAGACTCATCTACAAAAGATTTTGGAGGATTTTGAAAGAATTGAAGGCAGCACATCCATTCTAGCAAAACAAGGTATCTGCTAGGTAGACAAAGGGCATGAAAATATATGACATCTAACTGTTGGGAATCAATGTTCACATTGACATTTACACAAAGCTTTGGAACCCTTTGGTCACTTTGACCAAATGTTGGTCCATCTTCGTAAGAAGGTAAGTACTCCAGTCAATGGCAATCCCTTTTGACACCATCCTGGAAGCTATGAAGAGCTCCTTGGACAAATAGTGAGATGGTGTTTTGGCAAGCATGAACCTGTCTTGGAGAAATTGGCAGACTAGCTTCCAGAGAGGATCAATAATCATTGAGAAAGACACTCCTAAAGTGTTAATCACCTTCTTGATATCAATGACCTCTTTGGTCTGCTTCTGTAATAGCTTGAAAATCTCATCATTTGAGAATAATTGTCTGGTTGTAACAAAGGGTTCTCCTTTGTAGGGAAGAGACAAAGCCTTCCCTAACTCTCTAGGTGTCAAAACCATGGAAGTACCACGAACCAAGCTCGATTTCTTGCTGTATGATGCAAGAAACTCATCACATAGGGTTGGATCATCTTGAATCAAAGGGAGTGAAGCAGCCACAAAAGTTGCAAGACATGCTTTCGCAATAGGCTCAAAAGTTAGTAGGAAAGAATAATCCCTACTGATCAATGGGACATACTGAACATGAGGAGGAGCTTGAGGTGCCATTCATATGGAATACGCACACACACATAAACACAGACAATCACAGAGAATGCCCGCAAAACAACAAAATAGCTATAAAAAAGAAATCGATCAAAAGAAGCACACACAGACGTAACTAACCAATTGACCACCCCAAACAACCCACATCTTAGAAAAAATTCGGCATGACCCCTACACATATGCGACCGAAAGCTTCATACTATGCAACAAACAGGCACCCAAGACCTCGTATCAGGCAAAAAAAAAAAGAAAAAACTACAAACCGCACCCATAATCGTACCACACAATCAAACCATAATATCTCAAAAACCTAATCAGGATATAACTAGAACTTTGATAAACAATATCAGCTTAGAGGATTATATGTACTCATCCCATGAAGCGTATTTATTAAAAAGGGAAAAAAGTGTAGTGAGGAGAATGATTTTAGTGAAGGGTTCATTTTAAGAAATTTTTAACAATGGTTGAAATTTATTAGGTTGTAAACCTTAATAAGAAAACAACGGTTCATTTTTAAATTGTTAGTTACGATTTATTAATGTGAAACGTTACTTTTAACGAAACCCGGATTGCGATCCCCAGACTCAGGTCTCTAAATACATATTCATTGATTAAAATTTAATGTGTCTAAAGCGCTCTTCTTTTTCAGTGTTGTGTGCATTTTTGTTGTGATGACTGGTTTGTTTGTATTTAAAATTAAAGTGCCTCTGAAGCGCACGTAGCGCATGCAAAGTGAACGACGGGTTAATTTTAATTTATTAGAAAAATGTGTGTTTAGCGCAAGCACACGTGAAAAAGTGGGTGAATAAAGTTTATTTTAACAATTAACTGTGGTTAAGGGATGACCAAAAATAAATAAAGCACAAAAAATAGATACATGGTAGGGGTGTGTATGCAAGAGACTGAGGGCGCATCGAGTAGTCCCAAATGCAAGGAATCCAACAAAAAAGTAAAAACCAATGACTGAAAAAAATAAAACACCTTATTTTAAAAAAAAAAAAATATCAAGGCAAGGTTAGTGGGATCACAGTTGGTATAGGCAATGTTCATTAGTGTTTGGGTGAAATTGTTATTATTATGTTTTTTTTAAAAAAATTGTAATTTAGGTGTATTTTTATTTTGTATTTTATGTATTTTTAATATATATTTTTTATTTTAAAATATTCAAAAAGAAATCAAATGAATTGATGGAATTTTTTGTGATTTTTTTGAATTTAATTCTAATTTTTAGGGATTTTTAATAATTTTTCCTCAATTTTTAATGAATTTCAAAAGGATTTTAAATATTATTATTTTTTTTGCAATTAATTCTTTGTATTATAATCAGCAAGATCAACCAAAAAAATTACCCAATTTAGTAAGGAATTTTTGAGTAATTTTTTTTGTTTTTAAGTGAATTTTTATGAATTTTTTAATGTTTTTAAGTGATTTTAGTTATTTTTCTCAGGTTTGTGATAAATCAAAAGAGATACATAGGCTGTGTGTGAACAGTTGTGTGTGCTCAAGGACACCACACACCAGCGCACGGAGAAAACCAAACGTGCATCCTCGTGCGTGAACACCTGCTGGTCACTCCTGTACGCACAGGCACACCTGGACACCCGCGCTGCATGTGGAGGGTGGGGGTAGAGCGGGGTAGGGATAGGAAAGGGGGCTAGAATGGGGGAAACTGAGGTTAGGTTAGTGAGCTAGTCAGGTAAGTTAACTAAGTACAGTAGGTAAGCGAAGTAAGTTAGGTTAGGAAAGTTAATTATATGAGTTAAGTGAATTAAGTAAGTTAAGGTAGTTAGGTTAATTAGGTTAGTTAAGTTATGTAGGGTAGTTAAGTTAATGAAGTGAGTTAACTAAACAAATTAGTAACTAACCAGAGGGGCGACGGGCGACAGAGGAAAAGGAGAGGAAGCTGGAGGCTGGCGGGGAGGAGGTGTGAGGCGCGGCGAAGGAGGAGGAGAAGAGGTGTGGAGAGAGGCTGGAGGCGGCGGGGGAGGAGAGGAGGCGAGGGCGGCGCAGAGAAGAGGGAGGAGATGGCATGGAGGGACGTGGCATTGTTGGGCGGGCAGAAGAAGGAGATGGCATGAGCACGACGAAGGGCTGCCCAGGCAGGCACCACTTGGGATCCCCGCTGCACCGCACCTCGAAGCACGCCCCGCATGACAACCCCCCGTTGAACAGCGCCGTGCTCAGGGCCGCCGTCTGAGTCCCATACCCCGCCGTGTACAGGTCGCCATAGCTGCAAGCCCCACCTATACCATCACAACAAGAGTGGGCGGCTTCGGGGTCAGGTAGTCGACCTTCGGTACTAAACGGGCACGATGCCGCCTTGGTACTTGGCGATCCAGAGGAAGGCGAGCTGGGCCATGGCGAAGTGGGCGAGTCGGGGGTTGCACCAGCCGCCAGTGGTGGAGGAGAGGGCGTGGAGGGCCGCGATGGAACGAACAGGTAAGGTAGTTTTGTTTTTTTTTTTTGTTTTTTAAAAAATGTAAATAATGTGTGTTGTTTTGTGTTTGTTTGTTTTTTGTTTGTGTGTTTTTTTTGCTTTTTTTCAATTTCAGTCTTTTTGGGTTTGTCTTTGTTTTTTTTTTCTTCTTTTGTTGTCTTTTTGTTTTGTTTTTTTGTTTTGGTTTGGTTTTTTCTCGTTTTGCAATGATGTTTTTTTTTTTGGATCATAAGGTCAAAGTGTGTAGATATGATTAGGCTTCTATTCTTGTTAGATGTCAAGACATGTCAAAGGATTTTTGGATATGAACAAATTTTTGAACTTTGGATTTTACTCAAAGAATGAGGGTAAGTGTTTTTATCATATCTAGTAGTACTACACTTTTCACGAGTATGGTCGCAAAACAAAATGTGCTCCACCTATTCATGCTTTCACCCCACAATATATTGTTCTATATACTCTAATAGTGGCACCATCTAAGAAGATAAGATAGGCTATGTCAATGAAGTATCATTTGTACAAATATGAATTTATAATGGTGAGACATTTTCATTCATAGTCTTTGTTGACTTGAATTGTTGTGGGTAGTGTCTAGTTTTTACTTTCAAGATCACTTTTTTCCTCATTTTCTAAGCCTTATGGAGTGGATCATGATGCATTTTCAAACATTTATTAAAAGGAAAAGAAGAAACCTCCGTTTTTAGCTCATGTGAACCCAATATCAAGAGAGGTCCTCAACATAGTAACTTGTTTACCTCTCCATGCCACAATACCTAAAAGGAAAGAAGGATTTATATGGATGGATTACGGATGGCTTATTCCCAAAAATTAAGTTAAAGATTATGCATACTCAAAGTAGCCCTCACCTTGGGCTGTGAAGGTGAATGCTAAAATGAAGGACAAAATGACATGCCATTAACAGTCGATAGGGGGATGAAGGACAAGATGTACCATTAGAGGTCAAGGGAAATCAAAGCATGAAGGGATGGCATATAGTTTTGCTAGGCTATAACAAAGGTGGAGTATTGGAAAACTAGGTTAATCCGAGGACAGGGAGGAAAAGGGATGGTGCTCTACCAAGGCTTGAATGTTAAAGATTAAAAGGGGGGGGGGTGCTATCCTTTACGATAGACTACGCCTTCAAAATAAGAGTACCATTAGGATAAGATGTACCCTTCGAATATTGGTACCCCTTTCCAAGTTAAAATTTTGGCTATCTTGCAAATTGATTTAGTACTCTGGATGGATTCACAATAATACATGGAATGGAATATGAAGGCATGTGTACCACATGAAATTTACGAAGGCATGTATACCACATGAAATTTACTTGATTGGGAAGGCGCTGTAGTAGTAGCTTAGATGGAGGAGAGAGAGCCATGGTCAGTATAGAGGAGCCGCGGCACCTCCGAGGGCTGGCTTGTTTGCTTGTTTCATGCTGGCATCAGTCGGATTATCGCTATTATTATTATTAGTATCGGTATCAATGTTGTTAGGATCAGGGGGGTCGAGGCGGCGACACGCGAGGCACAGAGGCCACGAGGTGCCCCGAGGCGCTTAAAACCAAAAACAGGCACGTTCACGCGCGACACGAGAGACACGGCCACACGTTAAGAGGAAGGAAAATTAATAAAACCCAAACCATACACCAAATCGAAAGACCGTAAAAAGGAAAAATGTGCTGAGAGATGAGGGGAAGAGGATAGAAAAAGGCGACATGAGTTCCGTAGCAAAATCAGGGTGTTCACATGGAAAAAACACAAAAAACGGCTCCAAAAATACCTACGAGGATTAAGATAGAAAAATCCACTCGCCTGAATACGGGGCGGAAAGAAGGCAAAATGTGCCAAAGAATGTGCTTGACAAACCTATCATGTCAACACACAGTTTCGACTGAGAGAGGACACGTTCACATGGGAAAAACCCAAAAAGCGTACTCGAAAAGGGATTCAGAGATTAATATGTAATGATCCATGCATCGGAATAGAGGATAGTAAAAAGGAAAAATGTTTGGTGGAAGGGAATGCACAGAACTGTCACGTCAAAATGCACTGCTGGTGGAGTGAGGAGGGGTTCACATGCAAAAAACACAAAAAAAGACACTCGAAAACACATGGAAAAATTAATAACTAAAAATCCGGTAGTTGGAAAAGGGGGAAGGAAAAAAGAAAAAGTGGGGAAAATGTTGGCGAGACACAGCTGTCAAATTAAACAGGACGTCCGGTGCAAACAGAGCATGTACAGAAGGGAAAAATGTGAAAATTACGCACGAAAAGGTCCCGAAAACCTGCAAAAATTAATAACGGACCTACCGTGCATCGGAAGGACATGGAGTAAAAACAAAAAATATCAAGGGGAAGGGGGTTGTCAAAGCGGGCATGTTGAATCGCAGTTTCGAAGCAATAAAGGTACGTTCACATAGAAAACTATCCAATTTACGGGAAATGCGTCAAAAATTAATAACTCAAGAACCATTGATCGGAATAGGGGTTGGTTAAAAGGAAAAATAGGCAGTTCAAAGGGAAGAACATGGTTGTAAGGTTGGATTTGGATTCCAGTGAATGTAGGATGCGTGCACTTGCAAAACGTCAAAACAAGGGAGAAAGGAAAATAGGGAAGGAACGGCCTAAAGGGTGGGGCTAAGTTAGACGGGTGGGTGGGAAAGAGACCCCATGAGGGCAAAAAGAGGTCATGACATACATGCATGATCAACTTGAGGCATATGCAGGGGGTATGCACATTAGACGCATAGGGACATGTCCCCACACTTAAAACTTTAACGAACAAAGTAGATTAATCGACACAGCCACAGACTTGTCAACCGACTGGACGTTGGCGTCTCCACACTTAAGACATCACATATACTTGCAAATAGAAAAGTAGGGTTAGGAACACTTGGCCCGTTTTGCGTATGGTCGAAGGAACCATCACTGCTACAGAAGGGTTGGAGTCAGCTGCAAGAGAGGTACCACAACTCGTGCCAGCGTTCAGCCAGTATGGCAGGGATCATGTAGCAGCACCCAGGGAGGTAGTTGGTTGATGAATTCCATCGAGGGAGGTGTTGTTGACGAAGGATAGTCACTCAACTCACTGGCACTCAGATGGGATGAGAGAACAATCACTCGCCCCATAACTTACATTACTCAAGTTAATATTGATGGAAACCTAGATTTCCAACCCGGTTTAGGAATCGACAAGGGGATGGTGTAGGGGGAGTATGCCAAGGCGCACAATTGATGGTGCATTAGTGCATCCAACCCGTATGGCATAGGTGCAAGCACGAAGGCCAGGGAGCCTTGCACTGCAATCTACAGAGTAGAGTGGCGTGTCCTATGGGGATGGCAAAGACCCATCCTGTGGGTGCAGAGGGAAATGGGAACGTACTGGACTCCAATGGTCGTAACGTCTCTCAATCCTCACCTCTCAATACTTGATTGAAGAAACATCTGTCACACTCAACCCACCCTTTGTTGAAAGATACAGAGGGTAGCCCATTCCTGAAACCCATTAATGTAATCCTCACTGTCACTTGTGCAGAGGTTGTATGCCTTGTGCGCATTTGATGGTGCAACTGTGCATGCCGCCCTGTGCCGGCATACAGTGCAAGAAGGAAGGCCAGGGAGCCGTATGGTGCAGTGCACATGAACAGATCGTGTGTTGTGCATTGAGAGGCCCATCCCGTGTATGCAACACTCCGTTCACACATCTCACCTCTGATTTAATTGGAAGGGAAAGATTGGTCACTTACCCCATCCTCTATCTCACTCGCTGATAGATACAGAGGGTAGCCCATACTCACGTCCCCATCCTGTTAGGATGAAAGCTCACATCACGCAAGGGGTTGGCGATGAAGATCATGTCGGCTGTTGTTGTCATCAGGATATTGAAGACGAGGCGTACCCAGGGAGGTAGCCAACAAGTCTCATACTTCAATGAGTTGTAAGAAAGATCGTCTATTAAGAAGGACAGATGGACTGATATCGCAGAGATAGCGTGCCAAGGGAGGTGGCTTCAAATTACTTGCTGGAAAGGTGCGGCTGGTGAGTCAGCTATCCTAAACTATGGGGCATTACCACCTTTTCCACAGTCAGCTTCCCACCAAAGGGTGTTTCCACCTTTTCTTGGAACGAGGCTTGTTATGACAGGGAATTTCTTTCTTTTCTCCCAGAATAGTTTTGTTTGTTTTGTTTTGTTTTTTTCTTCTGTTGGTTTTTTTTTCGTTAATAAAGAGAATGGTAGAAGTATCATGTGTCAGGACCATCCTCGCCACAGTTGAATTAGACGAGAAGAGAACAAGGTCGGGTTGAGAGGTATTTGTGAAGGGCTAACAGAACGAGACCGCCTCATGAGGAAGATCATACGGGCTATTAGAAGCACAGAGAGAATGATAGTGCGACGCTCAAAAGGGAGAAGGTAGGTCGACTGTAATTGTCAAGATTCCCAAGGAGGGAAGTACTTCTTCAGACGATAGCTATTGATCAGGAAAGGATCATCAGAGGTATCAACGGTCTGCACCTGAATAGAGCCATTAGGATTGACAGCAAGTACCTTGTACGGGCCCATCCACCATTTTTGAAGCTTGCTAGGAAACTTACCAAATCTCAAATCATAGGCTAGGACAAATCTCAAATCATAGGCTAGGACAAGATTACTTTCTTTGAACTCCTTGTGCTTGACAAAACTGTCATGATAGGCCTTGCGTCGCACTTGAGTGGTTTCCATACACTGTAGGGCCATCCGCCGTATCTCATCCAAGCATTCCAAGTGCAAGAGGCAGCGTTGCAATTCTCCCAAGCGTTCTTTTATTACCACTCACAAAGAGGGCAATTCCAGTATAACGGGGAAGACGGCACTAGCTAGAAAGGGGTCTGTCCTGTAGTTGCCTTATGGGAGGTTTTGTATGCCTAGAGGGCCTCTGTAAGTCGATCGTCCCAGTCGCGACGATGTGCAGCAATCATTCTTATCAGGATCAAGCAAAGGATGTGATTGGTGACTTCAACTTGGCCATTGGCTCTAGGGTAGTAAGGAGTGGACTTGCGATAATAGATCTTATATAACTCTATTAGCTCCTCCATGATTTTGTTAAGAAAATGAGTACCTCTGTCACTTACCAGCTCAAGGGGACTGCCAAAACGGGTTATAATATTCTCGTACATGAATAGGGCTACGCTGTTACTATCGTCCCGCTTCAAGGCTTTAGCTTCACACCACTTTGTGACATAATCCGTACATACTAAGATGTATCTGTTCTGCTTCCATTTGGTGGATAGATCTATGGGACCCACAAAATAAATCCCCCACTTCTCGAACGGATTTAGGGGAAGAATAGGTTGCAGTGCCATGGCACTTGTTTTGTTGGGTTTCCCCATTTGCTGACAAGCATCACATCTCTTGTAATAGTCATATGCATCCTTGTGGAGGGTCGGCCACCATCAACAGAGCCTTCCTGGCTGTCGCTTCTCCTGCGAAGTGTCCACCACATGGTTCGTCATGGCATGCTTTCAATAGTATGCCGATTTCATCCCCTGCAACACATCTTCGCAACACTTCATCTTTGCCTCTCTTGTATAGTGCACCGCCTAGCAAGGTGTAGGGGGCTGATTCTAACAGAAGCTTCTTCTTCTCATGGCTTGAGATGCCAGGAGGATATTGTTGAGTTGCCAGGAGGTTCGCTATGTCTGTATACCAGGGAGTAACTGTTTCAACTAGAAACAAGGAAGCATCAGGAAGGTCTGGATCATCTTGTTACTCTTCTGCAGTTTGAGGGATTCGTGATAGATGATTGGCTAGGACATGGGAACGGCCAAGCTTAGTGACCACTTCAAAATCAAACTCCTGGAATAGAAGCAACCATCTCATCAATTGCCCTTTAACATCTGCTTTGTTCATTAGGAAGGAGAGGGCTTTATGATCCATGTATAACTTGAAATGTGTTGATAGTAGATAGTGTCGAAACTTCTCCAGTGCAAACACCATTGCCAAGCACTCAAGATCTGTCACTGTATAGTTCCGTTTCCTATCAATGACCTTCCGGCTTGCATAATATATTGGTTGATCTAATTTAGAGGGGCCCTTTTGACATATGACACCACCTAGATCTTCAACTGATGCATTTGTGTGCACATGAAACTCCTTCGTCCAATCAGGAGGCTGTAAGATAGGTACTTGGATAAGGCACTGTTTTAGGGCATTAAAGGCTTCTTCACAGTCATTAGTCCAAAGAAAATCCGCATCTTTCCTTAGGAGCTAGTGCAGAGGGGCTGCCTTGGTTGCAAAATGTGCAATAAATCTTCTGTAGTAGCCCACATGGCCAAGAAATCCTCTCAATTGCTTGAGGTTTGTTGGTGCTGTCAAGGCAGCAATCTTCTCAATCTTCGTCAGGTCTGTTGCAATCCCTTGTGCAAAGACAATATGGCCCAAAAGAACTCCTAATGAGACGCTAAAGATACATTTGTCGGGGTTGAGAGAAATCCCATACTCTCGGCATCTGTCAAAACATTGCTCTAGGTGTCCCCAGTGCTCACGGATTAAGCTATAGAGACAAAAGTCATCAAGATACACCTCAATGAAATCATGCAAATGATTTTGGAAAGTAGCCATCATTACTCATTGGAAGACGGCAGGAGCATTATAGAGCCCAAATGGCATCACTCTATAGGCATAGGTTCCCCATTCTGTGGTGAAGGTTGTTTTGGATTGGTCCTCTTCTGCAAATTGGACTTGATTATATCCGTTGATTCCATCCAAGAGGGAATAGAGCTCATGGCCTGCCACTGTGTCCAACACTTGGTCTATAAAAGGGATAGGGAAATGATCCTTCTTCGTCTTTGAGTTTAGCTTCCTAAAGTCCACACATATTCGAAGCTTCCTAAAGTCCACACATATTCGAAGTTTCCCGTTCTTCTTCGGTACTACCACAATGGGCGAAACCCATTCACTATTAGCCATGGGATAAATGAACTCAGTCTCAAGAAGCTTCAATAATTCAACCTTCACCAGAGTAAAATAATTAGGATTCATACACCTTTGTCTTTGCCTTCCAGGTTTGAAATCAGGCTCTAGGTCAATGTGATATTGGCATACTATGGGATCAATCCCCTTTAGATCTTTATATGACCAAGCAAACACGTCTAAGTTCTCCTTTAATAAGTCTTGCAGGACCACTAGTTCTTCTTCGAGAAGATTGAGACCCACTTTTAGGTGACGTTCGGTACCGTCAGTATCCAGGAATGTCATTTGTCTTTCATCTTCCACTTCGCGGATGAATGTCCCACGGTTTGCTTCTGGATAGAGGTCTGACTCTTTCAAGGGAGTAGTGTCATCGTTTGATGTTCCCCTAGAACCAGTGTCCTCCTTCTAAACAGATGAATCATTTGTCTATTGATATTGCTAGAAGGGTATCAGAGCTTTGTTTGCTTCTGTGTGAGTGGTGATTTCTTCTGGGCTTAGGGATTCATCTTCAGAGGATGCGTCTAGGAATGTCACATAGCACGGACCTTCTAGAGGCCGTGGCTCTGAGGGCTTTGGCTTCTGTTGGCAGGGGTCATCATCATCATCTTTTCCCTGGACTGAATGGTCAGGGCAACATGACCCGCTGGTGAACTTAATTTTTGTGCCTTTGATCCATTGCTTATGTAGATTCTGCATACTTTGTGGTCCATTGGTCAACCCAAACAGAACCATGGTCATTCTATCCAACATCCCGAGATCTTCAGTCTCTGAGGTCTCTGTAGGGACATCAACAAGATCATCTGCTATCAGAAGATCTTCTACAACTGCACTTTCATAACTTGCTTTGTTTTCTTCCTCATCATGTCTATCCTCTTCCTCTAGAGGCTCTGTCTCTGCTTCTGTAAAGGCTCTGTAGGAGAAGAACAGATCTTCTGCTTCTGCTTCTGTCTCTGGCTCTATCTCTGTTACTGTCTCTGCGACTGCCATGTAACAGGGAGAATAGTACATCCATGCTTCTATTTCACTGTCAGAGGTGATTTCAGAAGTCAAATCTAGTTGAGGCAGGAGGTATTCTCCCATGGACAAGGACTTTGCTTCCCTTGGTAGTTGGCTTATAGTGCCCACTGTTAGGGACTGTGCCTCTGTTTTCTTGGGAAAGAATTATTTAACAGCCTCTTCATCTCTTGATGTACCATCTGTTATCTTCGATGGATGTGGATCCATTGCCTTTTTGTGATTCATACAATTTCAACACCACTTTGTTAGGTCCTCTGTCTAGGATTAGGGTTCCTTTGAACTAGTCCGTCCTAGCTCTTGCTTCAAAAAACCAAGGTTTTTCCAACAACATAGGGCATGAGGTCCCATAAGAATTTGGCTTGACCACCAAATATGTCAACCAATAGGCTCTTCCTGCAAGGGTTGTTTTTACGTATGGGAGGATGCCCAACGGTTTAATTCTGCTTTGGTTTGCCAATCTGATAAGCTACTGTGTAGGTTGAATTCCTTGCAACCCTAAGTCCTTCATTGTTACATCCGTCATTATGTTTACTGATGAGCCTCCATCAATCAATGCATTTGAAATAAAGCATCCTTCTATCCATACACTCATCTCTGGGGTTCCAAGATCTAGGAAGGCGTTAGCCACATCTACTTCCTTTGCAAGTTCTGAGGCTCTATTGGACTTTGTTGTTGTTGATGAAGCAATCCTTAGACCACATCTTCTTGTCAAGATGCTTTTGAATTTCTTTCAGCAGCTGGGAGCTAGCACCAGCAACTGTTGGAAGGTCAGATTTGGTTTAAAGGTGTCTAGGTCTTTGACCAAGTCATAATCTTTGATAGGATCTACAGGCTTCTCCATCCAACTAGGGAATGGGGCTACACCCATTTTCATCTTTCCTTTTTCTTCTAGCAATGTCAGCATCAGTGTTTCCTGTATTCTAACACTTGCCTCTTGATTGCATCATTCATCACGGGCTTGGCTCCAACCAGTTGTTTAGTACTCAACAGAATAGAACCAGAGAGGGGCTTCAGTCTCTAGGGGATTCTCTGGCCAACATCTCTTCTACTTCCTTCTTTTCAACATCTTTGAATTCGGCTTTCAAAACACTACGGAGGGGGAGATATTCCATTCTAAAAGTATCAAAACTCATTCTTCTTAGGATAATTATTGTGCCAACATTATAATAATGCCAGCTTCTAATGGTTTCAACAGTGTATGTTGTGAAAAACACTCTGTCTACAAACTTCAAGTGGGTTGCTAATTGGACAAATAGAAGATTGTCAATGCACCAAGCATCCCATGTATCTTGCTGTTGAGCATCCACGAACAAATTCCAACTCTTTTCCTTCTTGTTTTTGTGAACCTCCACTGACTACGACTCCTGAAGCTTCTTCATGATCTTCCACTTGATGATGTCTAGAAACTTCTCAATGAATACTAAATCTTCCATGGATAGTCATTCTCTCTGCTTCTGCTCTTCAGTTTGTTCCCAAACAATTTGCCACCAAGATGCACGTCTCTGTTGCTTCAACAGGAAGAGGAAATAGTCCACTGCATAAAGCTTGCATCACGATGGTGATATGTTTTCGCAATTATGGGATGAACTTCTTGTGGAAAGTGGCTTTGGAAATAATAATCTTCAATTCTTCAGTGGAAGAAGGAACTTTGCCAGCATCCATTGAATTCTTCTCTTCTTGGCAATGCCATTTTCTTCATTTTTAGCCTCTTCTAATGCTTGTTGATGGCAAATTTCCTCCGCTGCGCACCAAAAACATGGAGCCCCAAGAGGAACACCAAGGAAAAGGGGATTCTACTGCAAGAAAATCTATCTTGTAACATCAACAAGCTTTTATTTCATTCTTTTGATGACCAAAACAAAGAAAACAACAAATCTGCACGCACCATCATAGTAGATATCTCCCACGGATTTGATAGAATCAACCATAATCTTCAACTTCTTCACAAAATCCATCAATAGAACAAGGAACATAAAAGAATACACCATTTTTGAATGGAAATCAATCACATAATATTCATCTTCAATGTCTTCATAATTTTCTCTCTTAATCTCTCATATACAGATACACTGTTTTGATGGGATTGGCTCTCTCTGGCTCTCTCTCTCTCTCTCTCAATAGTACATCATCTCCTCACTAAAATACTCAATAATCCTTCTTAGGTCGTGGATGCACCTCGCAAGAGGTATGTCTAATGCGAAGAGGCACCAGAGCCACTATAGTGCCTCTTCATAGCTCACTACTGTCACTGTCTCTCCAATCTTCTCTTCAGTCTTCAATAGCTATTTCTTCCATTTGTTTTAGCTCTTTTGAACTTAGATTCATCCTTTCCAAAAGTTAGAATACTTTTCCAAAGTCACACATACATTCTACAGAACACTTACAGAAGATCTACAAAACAGAACAGAACATGAACTGAGCAGAGACAGAGCAAAGATAGAGGCTCTACAGAAGGTTTAAAGAGGGTTACAGAAGGTCATCAGAGAACAACAAATCCTTATAAATCATACTAAAACCATTCCAAAATATAAAAAACTATTCAATAAGCTTTCAAAAGATTTCAACCTTCATCAATCATCAATTCATGCTTCATATAGAAGAAAATCAGAACAGAACAAAGGCTATACAGAAGGTATCAGAACCAATCAGAACCTCAATAGAACCTATCAAAACTTCATAGAGCCTCATATTTTTATTAAAAATCATCATGAGCTTCCAAAACATAATCAATATCATCCAAAAAACTCTCAAACACTTCCATTAACAACCATACATCACTCAAAATACATCAAAAATCAATCATTCAGACCTCAAAAACAATAAAAATTAGTAAAAAATTCAGTCTTTTTCCACTCTCAACATGCAATACATAGAGTGGTATTCATCAGTGGTCATTAAAAGAAGAAGAATAATAATCAAATCTAACTTTGCATTGATTTTAAAGAGCTCAACAAACAAATAGTTAAGGACTATTATTCATTGACATTCGTTAATCAAATCTTAAGTTAGTTAGTAGTAGGTAGAGATATATACTCCTTTATGTATTGTTTCACTAGCTACAATCAAATGGCCATCACAGAGGAGGACAAGCTAAAGATGACATTCTTAATTGCGTTTCAAACGTTTACATATCATATCATGGCCTTAGGATTATATAATACACCCAATCCTTGACAACATATGACAAAAAAAACCTTGGGTGACATTTTCCCAGAAGACCTAAAAGTTTTCCCGGAAGAGCCAAGCACCTAAAAGAGGTGAGATATTCTATGTGCTTTTGGCAGCCATGATGTATAGTATCAATTGTTGCTTAGCTCAAATATGGGAATAGAAATGGTATCAATTGATTGTGTTTTCTAGTCGCAAATTAGGTGTATTTGAACTTAATTATATATATATATATATATGGAAAAATTGTGCCTTTGAATGGTCTTTACTACTATGAAGAAATTCAAGCACTATATCCTATACGAGAAATCACTATTTTATACAAAGGTAGAGGGGCTGAGATTATTGCTAAATAATTTGCAACTGCTCAATCACCTAGCAAAGTGGTTAATCACTATACAAGAATTCTATTATAAGATCAAGAGTAACCTATCGAGATTGCAAGGCATCATGGAGTGTCTTGTAGACTTTAGGGAGCCAAAGGAAGTATTGGTTGAAGTTAGCCACCTTGAGGGTTTGTTGAAAATAGATGTGGCCTCCATTCCATCCTGATATAATACAATGATAAATTATCTATCTACAAGAGAGACTGGAGTCTCTCTGTCTAAGGTTGAGAAAAGGAACATTAAACAATAAGCCTTAAAGTTTTCTTTAGTTGCAAGAACTCTATATCGGCAAGGGATAGATTATATTTATCATCATTGTGTTATGCTTGAGGAGGTTCTGTTTATTTTAGAAGAGTATCATGACTCCACTTATGGAGGGCACTTTTTTGGATGGTTGACTACACAAAAAGCCTTAAAGACTGGATATTGGTGGCCATCCATCTTCTATGATGCATTTGCATATGTAAAGAGGTGCAATATATGTGAGAGGCATGATAGTTGAGAGAATCATAAGCACCCATTGACTCCTATTATGGCTATATTACCATTTGAGAAGTGGGACACTGACTTTGTAGGTCCAATTAACCCATCATCCTCTACACATAAGAGGTATATTATAGTATTAATTGACTATTTTATGAAATGGTTAGAAGCATGAGTGATGAGAAAGGATGATACAAAGGAGACTGCTAGCTTCCTTCTTGGGCAGATAATGTTGGTTTGTCCACCAAAATAATTAGTGTCAGATCATGAAGCTTTTTCTTGGGAAATTAGAGCCTAAGTGGGAGAATAGGTAAAAATAAGTCCATTGCATTATTAGTTGATTTACAAGGAATGGAATTTAAGAACAAGGTTAATCTAAACAAGATTAAGCCTTACAATCTTTGAGCATACTAATGAGATGACTACCTTGCATATCAATACTCTACTGAATTGAAACTTGCAAGAGAGGCCAATACCCATACTGGAACAAATATACTATTAGGGAAGGCTTGTTTGGTGGAGCAAAGGATATAAGGTGATTGAGAAAGAGGATGTGACATTTGTTTGGGAGATCAAGGTCTTCTGCTATCACTACTAAAATATTTTGATAAGTATCCTTGTTGGATTTAACAAAGAAGGTGGGATAGAGCCATTGGTTCATCATCTAAATATGTTGAATTTTGATTATCATAGTTATGAATAGAGGCATTGATGATGGTCAATTGTGTAAACCCTTTATGGAACTATACATTGTATTTTGATGGAGCATCTAGGGGTCCCAATAAGAAAGGGAGCATTTGGGTAGTCATTAGAGATCCTTGACCTAGAGTCACGATGAAATTAGCTGTATACCTTGGGATAGGATTTACTAATAATATGGCAGTGTATAAAGCCCTAATCATGGGATTGAACATTGCTAAGAGAGGCAGTATTCACTATTTATTAGTAAAGGGAATTCCCAACTAATATTGAATCAATTTATAAATGGAATGTACATAGTAAGCAATCCCATCCTTTGCACGTATTATCATGCTGCTATAGACCTAATTGGTGAGTTCGAAAGGGTGTCTCTTTAGCTGGTTCCATGACTTTTGAATTAGCTTACCAATTCATTAGCAAATTATGCTTACGAAGAAGATCTCTTTTTCAACTATGATCCCGACTCAAATATATCTCTTGATGATGAGATGGAACAAGGTTGATTATGGAACTATTATCTGAAATACATTATATAGTAGGTGGTGGTGGTTAGTTTGGGTGATGTAGAAAGTAGTTGAGACCCATCTACTATTATTATCTTGGATCCATAGGCTCATTATACAACATGTTATGCACATGCCTCTTATTGTATATGGAAGAGGTATGGGTCATACTTTGACGCATTTAGTTTAGGATTGATAGCCCTATTTTCTCCTTGGAATGGCACATCTTGTTGTGTGCCACTCTAAGAAGAGATGTCATATAACTTGTATTGTTTTATTTTGTTAGGCCATGAGGGCCACTTCTTTTGCTGTAGTGAACTGATTTATCTCATTAGACTAAGAGGGCCATGTGTTTGTTTGGTGCAGGTGCGTTTAATAGTTCTTTGTTTTAGTGTTGCATTAGACATATTTAAAGAATCACCTGTAGGGAGCTAATTGCTGTGTGGATGCTTCTTGTGGCCAGTCTAGGTGATGTCTTTCCTTTTCAAGATCTTTCTCTTTAAGCACAATGTGTCAATGTACTTGGGGGATGGTTTTTCTTTGTTGGGGATGGGCAATCAAGGCATGAAGCCCCATGATTAGGTTAGGCATGTCTAGGGAGGATTGGACAGCTGGCCAAGTAGTTGGCCACTAAAAGAAGGCATTGTTGGGTATGCAAAGATTTGTCTAGTTGGCCACTAAGAAGACATTGTTGGGTATGCAAAGATTTGTCTTAGTAGTAGCCCTAGTGATCCTCTTCTGCTAGCATGCCAAGAAGTTTTTTCTAAACATTTTTTTAGTTGTGAGGTAGTTAGGGAAGCCTGACGAATAAAAGAAAAAAATAAAAAATATGTCTAAAATACCTACAATATAGAGATGTGTAAAAAGGGGTTCTAGCCTCCGAAATAAGAAAATAAAGAGAAAAAAATCAAAAGAGTAGATGTTCATTGTAGAGGCGTGATGGGTTCTTGGGGACCAAATGCAAGGTCAATGCCTTATCCTTCTTGGGGGTAACCTCTAGCCAGAAGAAAATAAGGATGTTTGAAATGGAAATAAAAGTGAGAAAAAAGAAAAGATTTAGTGTCGCCATGTGAGCAGTTGGTAGGTTCTTGGATACTGAGAGGTGTTATTGGTCTAGTTGTCCTAGGTCAGGTAGGCATGTTATACCACCACTTTGGATGACTTCTTTGATAGTTCTTTTAGCTTGTCTATGTTGAAGCAATTGGTTCCCAACTAGCTCTAGATCTCTTTGTTAGATTGTGCTTAGCCTATTACTTGTGGAATTCAAGCCTTGATTTTGTTAGGGGGTGGGGTGAGAGTTGTGTTGTGCTATGTTATGTATTTTATTTGAAGCACCTTGATACTCTTTATATTTTATCTATGTACATATTATTTGTTGAGCTTGATGAGATGGGTTTCCCTATCCTATGGTCAGCAATGAGATGGGATTATAAGCTAGGAAAAACACTGAAAGTGTGCCAATTTGAAGCAAAAATGCTATCCCACTCAAAGTGGCAGATGCAGATCCAACCATTTTAAGCAGCTATGAAAGACATGTTTTAAAAGTGCTTTTGAAGACGGATCTTGCATCAGTTACAAAAAGGTAAAAAAATTTTGAGCAGTGAGTTTGATGAAGACATGTGTAAAGCAATGTGGAAGTCCCAAACGAGCATGTAAAAATTTGTGGACCTCAAATCAGGATGCCAAATGCGAGAGAAACTAGGTGCCCAAATGAAAGAGGAGGAAATCAAGGTCTAAAAGAGACTTTAAGTGGGAGGGGGTTGGGGGGAGAGGGTTGTGACCTTTAGGCTCTCCCTCCCCACAAAATTCTCATGTGACTAAGGCAAGGGGGGAGGGCTTTTTTCCTGAAAAAAAGGGGACACAGATAGGTGATGATTTCAATGCAACCCATACAACTAGTCATATCATGATTCTTCCATTTTTCCTCACTCTCCATTGCCACCCTTGACTTCAAAAATGGAAACTTGACTGATGAGATCCGAATCTAGCCTTTCTCTCTCCTCTTGTAGAGCATTCATGCGGCAATAATCGAGAGAAGAACAAGATGAGAAGCGGTTGTTTGGCTCGAATCCAATGGAGATGGGACCATGCTGACACAGATGTAATGATCAACACTAATTAGAGGTTGATTGCAAACCCATTCGCTAGCTTTGCATTCAATTATTAGAACCCAAAACATGGGAAATCCTAGTAAGTTATATTTTGAGTGGAAATTTGAAACTTTTTATTGTAAAGAAGCTAATTCCCGTAGCAAACTATAAAACTAAAAATACAAGAAAATAGACTAAATTGCTAAGAAACCATAGCCAAGGTGGCTAGGTTGAAATCATGTTACCATTAATGGTTGAGAATTAGTTGATGAGAGGCTACAATATGATATGCACCCTGTTAGAATATCAAGCTCTTTCATGTGTGTTTGACCGACATGGACACAGCTAGTCTAGCTAGATCAGTTAGGTACATTAAATAAGTCGGTTCTACTTCTGGTGTGAATAGTCTTTATGACCTTAGGTTGTATATGCACTAAAGTGTGTGTTGAATGAATAATGAGAAGAATGGAGAGAGGAAGCATGTTGCTTCACTCTAGGTTGCTCTCTTTTCTGCATCCATGAAAATGAACATGGTATCAGAGCCATGAATGGGCTCACTAGTGGAATGCACTGAAGAAGAAGACTTGAAGACTGACTTGAAGGGCTGGAAAAAGAAGAGGACTGACTGTCATTTCCATCAATGGTCACACAGAGGTATGCATTGTTGAGCATTGGATTCCTATTGCTTGAAGGAGGAGTTGTGGCTTGCTGAGGAGCCTTCCAAGGCTTGATTGAGTATTAGTGTGGGCCCTATCATGATCATTATCATCGAATGGTGTTGCTGTACACTCCTAACAGACCTGCATGTTTGCGCCTGATGAAGGCATGACTCCTGCTGAAGCCAAATCGACATGAGTGCTATATAAGAAGTCATCAAATGCTTGTGAGCATACATTGGAAGGTAGTTCAAGGTTACAAGAAGCCATTGCTTGTGTTGGAGCTCTATTATGAGCTAAAATCAGAGTACACAAACCTGGGACAGAAGGTTGAACTTCTGTATACAGAGTATACATAGCATATGCAACACTTTGGAAGAGCCTTGAAGCTCTCTGACATGCTTTATGGACCTCATTGGAGCCTAGGAGCACTCTGGAAGACATATGTATCAGTTCTCATGCCTTTGAGATGAAATTCCTTGAAGAAAATACTCAGATCTGGAAGTGTAAACAGGCTGGAAACCTGTCTCAAAATAGTGGGCAGCAAGCATTAGCTTCCATTGAAGCATTACATAACACTTGGTTGGCATTTGTCATATGTATGACATGGGATATGTCTGCTGGAGGTTTTATGGATTGAGTTGAGCATTAAGTGATCATGGAAGTTGAAGTCTAAGGCTGGTAATTATTGCAGTGACATTGTCTTAGTGGTTGCAAGCAGTAAATGCAATCTATGACTTGGATTCATGAAGACAGGATGCCTATAGTTACCCGAATGCTCATGTATTGAACCTAACACTTCAAAGTGGATGTCTGACATGATTTGAGGTTGTTTTGGAGCTGTATAGACTTTGGTTTACTGAGAAGTTGCTGATTGCAATCTGTAAGCAGAAAGTTTGACACTTATACCTGCTATCTATGCATTGACTTGTGTCCCGTTGGTTATGCTTGGACTGCTACATGTACTAGCAGATGTCTATGAAGGTTTGGGACATGTATGACATGTATATCACTCATTTTTGGGCTTGAAATCACTGCTGGTCATTCACAGAATTACAGTTTTCAGACTGCATGTATGTATCCTGGCAGTGAGGTTGGAAGAGTTTCAACTGAAGTAAATACATTGCATCTGTATTGACTGTTTTGCCTATAGGTTAGGCCACTTGGTTGTGGGTTGTTTTGGATTGTCAGTGGGCTGAAATACCCTATTTTTTTACTGCAATTAATTGCAAAAAACTGTCATAGACAGTTGTCGGCTAAAGTCAGTCAAGTTGACTTATTGGTTTGCAGGTAGTCACGCAGTGTCTATAAAATGGCAAATGCAGATAGAACTGATAACATAACCCAGATTGTGGGAGAAAAGCTTGATAGCAACAATTATGCAATATGGAAGTTCCGCATGGAGAAATTTCTGATAGGCAAGGGATACTGGGACTTAGTGACAGGTGTTGAGGCTGAACCTGACTTTAATGAGAAATTTTGTCGTGGCAAGGGTTATGGATCTGGCAGAGGAGGTCGACAAAATGCATCCTATGGTAATAGCAATCAACAGTCATCAAATGCAAGAGGTGGTGGAAATTTTCAAGGCAGGGGGAGCTCTAACTTCTGTGGCAGAGGCTCATGGCAGCAACAACATCAGTCTGACAATCCAAATAAGGATAAGGATTGTCATTACTACGGAAAGTATGGGCATATTGCAAAGGACTGCTGGAAGAAGTAGGGAAACCAGAAAGGTAAACAGCATGGACACTATGCTACGTCCAGTCAGGTAGATGACTCTGGTGATAGACTGTTTTCCATGCAATATGTCAAAGATAAGGCTGCTGAAAAATCATCTGATGATGCAGTGTGGTACATTGATTTAGGGCATCGAACCACATGACCCCTCACCATGACTGGTTCACTGATATGGTGGCTGAAAAGCATGGCTATGTATGCACAGGTGATGACATGCATCATAGCATTGAGCATAAAGGCAAAGTGCCTCTTGTGGTTCATGATGGCAGGAAGAAAAATTTACATGATGTCTTGCATGTCCCTTCAATTACGAAAAACTTATTGTCTGTTGAAGCAGAACTTGCAGGTTAGATTCAATAAGCATGGCTGCTTTATTAAAGAGTTTGGCAATGGCTGCAAGTTGATAGCTCGTGGTCACAGGAATGGTAGAATGTTTACTCCTGATGCTTCTTTGCCAGAGTTGAATTCGGCTATGTTTGCCCATGGTTCTGGCACTGTTAGGGATTTGGAAATATGGCACAAGAGAGTGGGGCATGTCAATTTGCAAAGGCTGCAAATTATGCAAAAGAAACAACTGGTTACAGGTTTACCCAAGTTCCAATATTCAGATATTGGTCATGTATGCGAGGCTTGCCAGTTCGGTAAGCAATCACGATTGCCGTTTGTCAGGCATGTAAGACAGAGTACATGTCCATTGCAGTTAGTGCACTTTGATGTTTGGGGGCCAGCTCATAATGTATCTATGGGAGGTTCCAGATATTATGTATCTTTCATTGATGACTACAGTCACTATACTTGGCTTTATATATTGAAAACAAAAGATGAGGTCTTTGCTGTTTTTCAGTAATTTAAAGCACAGGTTGAGAAGGAGTTTGAATGCTACATCTCTTGCTTGAGATCTGATAGTGGTGGGGAGTATGTATCAAATGAATTTGATGATTTCTTGGCTGAAAATGGCATTCGTAGGCAGCTCACCTGCAGCTACACTCCGCACAGCAGAACGGAGTAGCTGAAAGAAAGAATAGGGTTCTGATGGAAGCTGCTAGGGCCATGATGAACGAAAAGCATATGCCGCTTTATTATTGGGCAGAGGCTGTTACGACAGTCGTATACATTCTGAACAGGACTCCCACTGCAGGTATTCATGAGATGACGCCGTTTGAGAGGCTATATGGCTATAAGCCGGATGTAAGTCACATGAAAGTCTTTGGCTGTCTTGCTTATGTGCATATCCCAGATGAGAAAAGGAAGAAGCTGGATCCAAAAGCGCATAAGTGTGTTTTGATTGGGTATTCGCAGGAGAAGAAGGCATACAAATGCTATAATCCCTCTATCAGGGAGACTTTGGTGAGCAGGGATGTCATCTTTGATGAGATGGGCTCTTGGTATGGATCACTAGTTGCAGTGCTATCGGATATGCCTTCCATTCATGTATCTATAGTTGATTTGCAGCAGAGCACTACTATGGCAAGACCTAGTAGTTAGACAGTATCCCCATGGACAGGGAGATTGAGGAGCTCACCATCCACTGACACCAGTATGTCAGTGAGGGGGAGACATGATGTCTTGGACAGCAAAGGAAAAGAGAAAGGTACTGAGGATGCATCTGGTATGATGACACCTGGCAAAATGACTTCTGGCTATGAGTCTGCTGATACTTTGGACAGCGAACTTGGTATTCCGACTGTCTATACACCTGGCACAAGGCAGACCAGGCATATTCCGCCTCATGAGAGAGGGGAATCGAGTAGTGCACCACAACTTAGACGCTTGCAAAGGGTCAGATACCCTGTTGACAGGTTGACATACAATGGCTACTCTGCAAAGCATTATGCTTACATGACAAAAGTGATGGAGATTAAAGAACTAGGTACATATGCTGAAGTAGTGAAAGATGAGAACTAGTGTGTAGCCATGGACGAAGAAATGAATGCCTTGGCTGAAAATAAAACATGGGATTTAGTGCCATTTCTTGAAGGGAAAAAGATCATTGGCTACAAATGAGTCTACAAAATCAAATGCAAGTCAGATGGCAGTGTGGAGGGATACAAAGCCAGGCTAGTTGCAAAGGGGTATGCCCAACAGTATGGACTTGATTATGAGGAAACATTTAGCCCTGTTGCCAAGATGGCAACCATACGCACTATGATTGCCTTGGCTGTTGCTAAAGGTTGGAAATTGCAGTAGATGGACGTTAAGAATGCATTTCTTAATGGTGACCTAGCAGAGGATGTCTATATGGTTCAACTGGAAGGGTATGTTCACCCTGATTTTCAACATTATGTATGCAGGCTGAAAAAGGCATTGTAGGAGTTGAAGCAGGCTCTGAGAGCTTGCCATGCTAGGATCAGTAACTACTTGCAGAGATTGGGTTTTGTTGTTGGAAGGGCTGATCACAACCTATTTACAAAGAAGACTGACAATGGCTTGGTAGTGCTGGTCATATACGTTGATGATTTGATAATCACTGGTGATGATGACTTGGGCATACAGTATGTTATGAAGATGCTGGAATCTGAATTTGACATGAAAGACCTAGGAGAACTGAAGTATTTCTTGGGCATCAAGGTAGTTCTAGCTGAAAATGGTTTATGGCTAATTCAGAAGCACTATGCTATGGAGATGCTGAAGAAGTATGGCATGGATGAATGCAAACCATTGGATACACCTCTTGATCAGAATGTCAAACTGGACATGAACACTGGGGCTGAAGTAGAGGATGTGACTATGTACAGGCAAATGGTTGGCAGTTTGATTTACCTGACCATCACTATGCCTGACTTGAGCTATGTTGTAGGGCTCATAAGCCAGTTTATGCAGAAGCCTAGAAAGCCGCACTTGGATGCAGTTAGACGCATTATGAGATATGTTAAGTCCACTGTAGAGTATGGGTTGTTCTATGTCAGAGATAAGCCCTTGATATTGACTGGATACACGGATGCAGATTGGGCAGGTTGCTCATATGACCGTAGATCTACGAGTGGATATGCATTTGGATTTGGTAGCGGCATGATTAGCTGGAGCAGCAAGAAGCAGCCTACGGTTGCTTTGTCGAGTACTGAGGCAGAGTATAGGGGTGTTGCATTGGCAGCATGTGAGATTTCATGGTTGCTCAAACATATGGCTGATTTGGACATACAGGTAGATGCTCCAATGAAGTTACTATGTGATAATCTGAGTAGTGTACTCCTAGCTATGAATCTAGTCTATCATGCCAGGACGAAACACATAGAGGTACACTACCATTTCATCAGAGAGATGGTTCTTGCAGGACGAGTTGATCTTATGCATGTAAAGACAGATGACCAGGTTGCAGATATCTTTACCAAGTCCTTGGGTAAAGATAAGTTCTGTGGTTTTAGACAGCTGCTTGGAGTACAGATGCTATCTTGAGCTTGAGGGGGAGTGTCAGAATATCAAGCTCTTTCATGTGTGTTTGACCAGCTGGACACAGCTAGTCTAGCTAGATCAGTTAGGTACATTAAATAAGTCGGTTCTACTTCTGGTGTGAATAGTCTTTATGACCTTAGGTTGTATATGCACTAAAGTGTGTGTTGAATGCATAATGAGAAGAATGGAGAGAGGAAGCATGTTGCTTCACTCTAGGTTGCTCTCTTTTCTGCATCCATGAAAATGAACACACCCCAATGCCATGTTGGTCAAGAGTATGCACCCTCTTAGATGGTGGGAGGTTGAGGCCTCAAACATGAAATGTTAGAAATGGGAAAAAAGAAAAAGGCAAGTTACAACTTAGCCTTTTATACTCAACCCTAGTAGGATTAATTTGGCTAAGGCATTTTTTCTTTATTACATAGAGGCACCTCTTATCGCTTGATAGTGATCCTCATGTGTAGTGAAGAGGCTAAACCGCTTACCACAAAGTGAGAATGGCCCCTCATACTTGTAGAAAGATTCTATATTGCTCAATGTTGACTCTTGTGAGTGGAGAAGCCTACTACACGTGTCACCATCAAGCAAGGGAGAACCTCCCCCTTGTGAAGAGACCTCATATCACTTGGCAGTAACCCTCCTATGCCATGAAGGTTGCATGAGTCACCACCAAGTGAGGGAGGATCCTTTTCCTTGAGGAGATACCTTGTATAGCTTGGTAATGACCCTCTATATTGTGAAGCATGCACAATTCACTGCCAAGAGAGAGAGAGAGACCTCTCCCACTTGTAGAGAGACCCCCTATCACTTGGTAGTGAACCTCATGTGTAGTAAGATGACCTGACAAGTCACCACCAAAAGTGAGCCTCCTTAAACCTACACAGAGATCCCATATTTCTTGAAATTGAGATGAAGTACGAGATGGAGTTTGAGGATGACATGGAGGGAATCCCAAATGTGAGAAGCTTTTTATGTTGCTTAGTAGTGCATGTGCTCATTCTAATTCTCATGAGTTGTTGAGTATATTAACTTGTATTTTACATTCTTATATGAATGTGTTGAGTGTCCACATGGAGGAATATCAAAGAATGACTTCAAGTGTCATAGTGAATATAGAGGCACAAGAATATGTTCACACATGACTTTGGGACCAACAAAGTCACGAAGAGAAAGCTAGATAGAGCATTATATGAATAACATGGTAATGCAAACAAGGACATAAAATACCTACCCAATTGTTCAAAGAGAGGGAAAGCGATAGGAGTTATTGAATAGAGAGCAAGTACTCTCTCTTCTTCCATTCATTCATTCATTCTCACAAGGTACATAGCCTAAGTCACACATAATAATATAAGTAACAAGTCACTAATTGACTGAAACAACTAAGGCTCTGACCCACTCAATATTATGGCACACAAGATAGTGATAGCTAGCTATAGCTGTACAACTAGGTCAGTGTAGATACTGAGCTTGAATCTCAACATTCCCCCTCAAGCTCAAGTCAACTGATGTACTCCAAGTAGCTCTTTGAAGTGAACAAACTCATCTCTACCAAGTGATTTGGTAAACATGCCAGCTACTATCAAGCCTTCAACCTTCACATGAACTAGATCTATCTATCCTACAAGTAACATTTCCTTGATGAAGTGATAATGAACTTACATGTGCTTAGACCTAGCATGGTAAACTAGGTTGCTAGACAATACCACACTACTCATGTTGTCACAATGCAATGTGACCTTCTTGTCCAATTGTATACCAAGTCATGTCGTGATTTCAAGAGCCAAATTGCTTCACATGTAGCTAAGGTTGCACCTCTATATTCTTCCTCTTTGTGCTAGAGAGAGTCGTTGTTGGGTGCTTTTTTACTGCTCCACTTAATCATACTATTTCCAAGACTAAAAGCATAACCATTGGTTGATCTTCTATCATATGTACAACCAACCCAATCAGCATTTGTATAATCTATCAACTCAAGTGGCCTTTCAAACTCATAAAATAGCCCACAATTAGTAGTACCCTTCATATACCACATAATTCTCATGATTGCATTCAAGTAAGGCTTATGTGGCTTTTGCATAAACTGGCTAATCAGCCTCATTGAGTAACTCAGGTGGGTATAGTGAGATAGATCAAATTGTCCACATGTACATGGTAACTTTCTCTATCTCATTGCCAACATCAACTGCAACTTTGACCTTCTGATCTAGTGGTGTTTTCATAGGCTTACAATTCATCATGTCATATTTTAGCAACATACCTGGTGCATACTATTTTTGTAGTAGCTAGATTCCTTGTGGCATAGACATGACCTTAATCCCAAGAAAATATTTGAGCTCTCCCAAGTCTTTCACCTTAAACTTAGCCTGTAACTTGGATTTAATTTTAGCAATACCACGGTCATCATCTCTCGTAATGATCAAATCATCTACATATACAACTAAGAATACATAACATATCTCTATCTTTTGTAAATAGACTATAGTTTGCATGTCCAATATGAAAACCAAACTGTTATAAATACGAACTAATGTGAGAACTCCATGCTCTTGGTACTATTTTAATATGTAAAGGGCCTTTTTTAGCCTACATATATGATCTTGGTTGTTGGGACCTAAAACAACTGTTGGCACCAGTTGAGGGCCTCTAGTATGCACCCAAACCACCCCTCATAGCCTCACGGTCAAGAGTGTCTAAGGGGTATACTAACCTAACCTCTAATGTAGAACTTCACATTTGTATAGATTTTAATCCAATGGATAACCCTTCCTTGTAAGAGATGGGGATGCATGGGATACACGGGGATTAAAATATGGGGGAAAATACCAGCTACACTCGCTAGGTATAAAAGGTGCGGGGACTTTTCATTATCAGATTTTAATACAAGTCTCATTTCATCTTCATCTCCTTCTCCAAGCTCTCATGGCTTCTTTCTCTCTCTTTCTGTCTTTCTCTCTCTTTTTCTAGTCTTTCTCTCTCCTCGTCACTCTCTTTTTCTCTCTTCCTACAGTATTTCTCTCTCTTCTGCACTCTCTCTCTCTCTCTTCTTTCATTTTCTCTCTCCTACCTCCTTCATTACAAGTGGTATCAGAGCTCTAGTTATGATCCATTTAGTAACTTTACATGCTCAGTTACCATCATTTTCAGTTTTAAAATCCAAGAAGCTTCAGATACACAGTGACAGGCACAAAAATGGAGGAGCACTTAAGAGCCACAGGTCAAGGACCAAGAGGATAGCAGTCAAGAGCATTAATGGAGTCCTTGAACCAAGATAGGTTGCTGGAACTGAAGGCTTTGTGTGAATAGCATTCAGTTCATATATGTAGACACATTAGTTACAGCATTTAGAGGCATTCTCTGAAGGCTCTATGTGAATATTTAGGGAGATTGATAGATCTGAAGTAGATTGCATGTTGGTTGCTGGACACATCAGTTACAGTAGTAGCCTATAGAATAAGAATAACAGAGTCAAACAGTGAATACTGATGCTTGATCCATAAACACTCTATTCTGACAGTAACATGTGTTGTATGCACTTGCAAAATACTCAATGATTGCATCTCAATTGTCATCATTGAATGAAGATGCTCTGAATGCAAATAGTAGTGGTGAATATGTTTGTGAGCCCTGAATAGTGAGCAACAGTTGCTTAAGTGGCCTGAAATCTGCAACAGCAGTGAGCAGTAGTTTTGAGGCTTGAAGTAGTAGTGGCAATAGTTGCTTACATGGTCTGAAGTTTAAAGAAACAGCGAGCAGCATTAGTGGGCATCATGTATGCAAATTGCAATGCAACTACCTGTGCTGAGAATACCGTGAAGATATATTGGGGTGGAAAAATCTCAATGCCAAATTTGCCACACTTTTCGATAAATTTAATCAATTACTTGCAATTGAAGAAGCAGAACTAGAGAAGAGAGCAAGATTTACATCAGTGGAAGCAAATGCATATACTCAACCACATTGTCCCTATGGACAACAACATGGTTCCTATCAGCAGCATGCATATGGAGATTCTTATGCCATGTAACCATATGGGCAGTTGCCTCATGGAGGCCCTGATGCAATGCAGGAGCGGCAAGCAAGTGATTATGACCGACTTCATGCCAGGACCTATGCTCATGGACTTGCCAATCATCATACTTGTGGTCAGCCTAGGATGCAAGGACATCATTGTAGTCATGTTGGACAGTCATCATGCAATCTTGGGCAGCATGTTTATGGGCAGCAATATGGCCAAAGTTTTGGTAATAGTTAGCAGCAAATAGATGTATATGAGCAACATGACTATTATCACCATATGCAGTATGGACAGCATGAATATCATTATGAGTAGCAGTCACATTGGTATGACCATCCATATGGACAACATGAGCATTATGGTCATGAGCATGGACAGCCATCTGTTGTACATGAACAACAAGATGACTATGAGCAGCATGTCAGAACTATTACTGAGCTGACCGATGGTGATAGGCATGTGTGTAGATTGCTATCTAAGGCTAAACATATTAGACACCTTACTAGTGATATGATACGGGAATTGCATGCTACGGGCTTATGCTATTGATGTGCTAAGCCAATATCTTGTAATCATCAAGCCACATGCAAGGCAAAAACTGCCAAAATACTCTTGGTATTAGAGTATTATGATGCAAAGGATGGAGAAGATCTTGTTGAAGACCATTTTGATATGGGTCCACAACAAGAACTTCAGTTCAAGAAAGAAGATCATGGGCAGCATGTGGATTTGGATGATCATAACCCCATGCGGGAGACCCTTCAGTCCACAGACCTACAATTTGAATGCTTGGACATCACTAAGAATGCAGGGTCCATGAATATGCAGCACTTAGGGGCTGATGCAGTAAACTTTTCAGCTTATGCAACCCCGTGTAACCACTTTCCATTTGACCCCGGTGGCAGTGCAGAGACCCACGCTTGCATGGATGACTTGTATGCTAGTGATTCTTACCATGTAGGTTATCCATTTGATCCTGAGCGTTGAAAAAAGCTCTATCTACATCAGCACTCCCCCGTGCAGTCCCCTCACCTTGAGGCAATAACCTTGGCTAAGGGACAACTCGATTTGGGCCGATTTTGTAGTAGATAGCCATCTGTTTTCGAATAGTTTTTGGCCTGCATTAATTGCACCCATGCATGACCTACCTCGGCTGAAAGTACGCTCAATGAGCTCCGTTTTGACATGCGGAACATCTCATTTGGAGTTGTCCATGGCAAGTTATGATCAGTTTTCCGCTATAGCCTTGTTCGGGATAGCATGCTGTCTAGTGTTGTCTAGCCCTTCCCGAGTTACGAAAAGGCCGTGCAAAATTGGTGACGGAGATGCGCCAGCTGAGAGACACCATGGAAAACCTTGCTCTTCAATTTTTGCAATGGCTGCAGTTTCAAATGAATGGGCAAACAGATTATGGGTAGTATGTTGAAGATCATGAAGATCATGCGCACCTTGTAAATCATGACCAGCATGAAGCAAATCATGGACAACATGTTGAGGATCATGGGGATCATGTGCATCTTGCAGATCATGACCAACAGGAAGATGATCCACCTGAATTTTATGAAGAGGACAATGAGGCATTTGAGGGACCCCTAGTTGGTTCTAGTCTTTCTCTCTCCTTGTCACTCTCTTTCTCTCTCTCTTCCTGCAGTCTTTCTCTCTTTTCTGCACTCTCTCTCTCTCCTGCCTCCATTACATTCCCACACCTCAGAGAGAGTCCCTACACATATAAGTGTAATACACCATGTAAGCATAGACAAAGGGAGCATCCCTCGGTTGATTGTCGTGGCCCCACTATGGCTCTCCTACACCTCACATATTGGCCCCAAGATGCGCTGCCCATACATAGAACACATACAATACATGCTCCACTCCTTTAATTAGTCCTTCTAAGAGATATAATATATTCCTCATTGCACACTCCCCAAGGAGATCGATCACTAGCCCTATAGCTTAGGGTACCTCACCTCCTCAACATGGGTCATTGCTCATGAAAACAATTGATGTGCATCTAGGACGATCCCATGTGTTGCATGCAATGAAATTGTGTATGGTTTATAGTGCTCAAATAAAATTTTCATCAACAACCACCATTGTGAAGGTGAAAAAACATTTCTTTTCATGCCTTTACTCTAAATGAGATTGTTGCATTCCATAGGGCCAACACCAAGCATACTCGTGCTACTAAGCCCTCTTAATTGTAAAAAAACCCATGTGTTCTATAAGCCATGCATCAGAAAAAAATCAACCCGCCCCTTCTCACATCTTAGCCCATCCCTTCTCTCATAGAATCAACCATGGAAACACACAACAAGAGAAGAGAGGAGAGATGAGAGAGAAATACTAAAAAATAAAAATTTGATTCCCTTGATCATTTTCTGAATGGATTGAAGTGATAGATAGCATGAAAATTGTTCATCTTGCTATCCTCTCCATTCCTCTTGCCTCTCTTCATCCAAAAAGCTACCAAAAATGGAAATGAGGGGGCACCAAAAAAATGCATTCCCCCTCCCAAGTCGTTGAGCTTTTTGGCTTAGAAGCCTTTTAATTAAGTCATTATGCTTAATTACTAAAATATCTAGTTCAAATTTTGGGTTTTCATAGTGCATGCAAGTGGTTTTTTGTATTTTGGAGGCCCAAATGAACTCAAATTGAGATCCGACTAGACAACAACTTTAGAGCATCAAAATCTATCAACTAGCCTTTGTTGTGCACTTTTCGGCTCTCAGATTACGTAGTTGCTTTAGAATGACAAACTTTGTGGGGATTAAATAGGGGTCAAATGACCTCCCATTAACAAACGGAGACTTGCATTGGATTCCTAGCATTGAAATCCACCTACCCAAGCTCTAGCTTGTCCATCTGCCATCATTCAAATTTTCATGAAAAATTAGTCTTTTACGCCTCCCAGACCACTTTTGCACTTCAAAAATGAGTCCCAAAATCCAGCTCTGATGGGTAATCAAGGTGTACATATTCTTTAGGCTATTCCATATACACCTCCTCAATCAAATATCTATTCAAAATACATTCTTGACATCCATCTACAAAAGCTTTCATTCCTTACATACTACTAAAGTAATGACACTTCTTGCAATTGCCATCTTTGCAATCAGGCTAAATGTCTCCTCATATTCCAAACAATATTGCTACGTATAATCCTTAGCAACTAGCCATGCTTTGTATCTTTCCAACAACCCATCTGCCTTGCATTTCACTTTGTAAACCCATTTACAGCCAATGGATGTTTTGCCTTTATGCAATTTGATCAAATCCGATGTGTCATTTTCAACCAATGCTACATATTCCTCATCCATGACAACACATCAATTTTCATCTCCAACTACCTCACTAAACTTCATAGGCTCTCTATGACTCATTACTTTAGTCATGTAGGTAAAATGTTTGGCTGAATGTCCACTATATGTCAGTCTTGTTGAGATTTAATAGCCTCTTAGTATGGAGTAGTAGGGCAAGGGACATGCAACAGCCTAGAAGAAGCTACCTGAATCGGATAGACATAGTGAGAAAAGGGGAACCATCCTAAAACTATAAAATCATGTACTTAACATCGAGTTTAATAATGAATGCTATTGTACTTTGTACTTTTAGTCTTTTCTCTCTAGATTGTGTTTATGAGTCCAAGCCAATCTATCTTGGAACCTATTTCACTTAACAGTCAATGTGTCTAATCTCAGTCATCATGCTTCTTATCGTTGACTTTCATCCTCTAGAGCTAGACCTTGCTCTAGGATCCGTGTTTCTCAATATGGTATTATAGCCATGGTGAGCTTGATTTAGCTCAGCACATAACTCCTCTAGCTCCCCACAACCTTTGGCTAGCTTAACTCCATAATAATATTTCATCTTTCACTTCATTTTCACTCTCACCATTCTTGATCTCCATAGCCAATAGCATCTATCTCTGTTGGAGCAGCCATATCTCTTCAATTAGGCTATATCTCTCGAAGTTTTCTTCTTGGGAGTTGTTCTTCAAGTCAAGGCACAACTTGTTGACACAAAAATTTAGGAGATTGATGCGCATCATGCATGGCATTTGCATTTTCCCAAATCTGGGTGTATTTTTTATAACGACCATTTTGAAGGCTTGGATCTCTCAACTTGAGAAAAATAAGTATAAACCCTCTTAAGGGGACTTGGACCCATTAGTGAGGGTCCTGTATCTTGAAGGATTTGAGAAGATTCGACCTATGGATCTCATTGGAGTTGATTTGCCAGTCATTGGTCCCTGTTTTGACAGGACAGCCATAGCCATTTTGGTCTCGAGCTTAAAAATTACTTCATTTTCTCACTTCCTTGACTCAAACAACCCACTGAAACTCTAATCCATTGTACCACTAAAGTTCTGGTAAGATTACCACATCAAATCAACAAGGACAGGGTTCAACTTCAAGATTCAATATCGAGCTCAACAAGCATAGTATCTTTTGATACTCATTTAGTGCTTCTAGGCACTATTGTTCTTATGTCTCTTCACACGATCACTCTTAACTTTCCTGATGGTTTGATCTCATTTATTTGATGTAATTCTTGGTCATGCCAATGAAAAATAAGTTCTTAATGTGGAAGCTCTTCAACTTGAAGATGAAGAGTAACATGACTCTCATTGCTCATTTACACTACATGGAAATATTGCTTGCTCTACTTGCAGGAGGAAATGAAGTTGCTTACATCCAAGGGCAGTCAATGATTTTATTTGAAGACCTTGAAGATGTTTTAGCCACTTTTCTCAACATGCCAATTCCTAAGTGTGTGACCTCTTTTCTTGAGGGGGACCAAAAGATCAAAGCAAGAAAAGTGGAGAAGAAGAACAATGGAAAGAAGATCAAAGCAATCAAAGGAGAAGAAGACAAGAAGATAAAAGAGAAAGAATAAGCGAGCAAAGTGGAGAGCATCAAAGTGAAGAAAGACAAAGAAAAGAAGATCTATTATGCTGAAAGAAAACCACAAAATGCTTACAATTTTCATATTTGAAAGAAGATCTATTATGTTGAAAGAAAACCACAAGGGCCTATTAGTCCTTGTCTCTAAATTTTACTAGACCTTTTTCAAGCCTTCTATGTACTTGCATTAATGCTCCAATCATAAGCTTTGCAATCCTCATGTAACTTGTGCATTATAGTATGTGCACACTTAATGAGGCCTTGTGATAGCCTCTAGCTTTATATAGTTGGCTTTTCCATATTAATGCTCCAATCATAAGCTTTGTAATCCTCATGTAGCTTGTGCATTATAGTATCTTCACACTTAATGAGGCCCTGTGATAGCCTCTAGCGTTATACGATTGATTTTTCCATGTCTCACCCATGTCTACACTTAACAAGGTTCTACTAATGACATCCTTTGTATCCTCAATTCCTTTTATGGTTGTGATTGTGGAGGGTTGTTGAGATTTATGCAATCACACTCCTAAGATAGCCTCTTTGTATGGAGCAATACGGAAAGGGACATGCAACATCCTAGGAGAAGTTGCATGAATCCCATAGGCATAGTGAGAAAAGGGAAACCATCCTACAACTATAAAAGCACGTACTTGACATTGATTTTGATGATGAATGCTATTGTACTTTGTACTTTTAGTATTGTCTCACTACTCAAGATCATGTTTACGAGTCCAAGCTAATCTATCTTGGAACTTAATTCACTTGAGGAACAATCAGCATGTCTAGACTCAGTCACCATGCTTCTTATCATTGACTTCTATCCCCCATAGCTAGACCTTGCTCAAGGATCGATGTTTCTCAACAAACCTATCAACAGGCTTTCTAACTCTCTCTGACCTTCTAAATTGTAGTGCACTATGCGATTGCCTCTCATGAGGTGGCACATACTTACTTTGCCTATCTCTAGGCATAATAACAAATTGTATGCCCAATTCACTATCAAGACTGTCACTACCAAGTTGCTTATATCTAGAGGTCAATGGCCCAGCAACATCATCAAACATATTCTCTTTTACTTTATCATATTCTCTTTTACTTTATCTAATTTTCCTCTCATTGGCATATCCATGTTACTGGATACAGAATCATAACTATGTAAGCGTCCTATCCAAGGGCTAATAGTAGAAGACACATCACTTATGGATCCACTCAGTGTAGTACTACTAGAAGGATAATTTCTAGCACTAGTATGACTAGATAGTCCATCAAAAACCACTGCATTCTAACCACAATACCATCAATCCAACTCATTAATTAGTACATCCCTACTAATTAATGTCTCATACATAAATGGATTGTAGCACTTATAGGCTTTTTTGTCCTGTGCATAGCCAATAAAGACACAGTTAACAGCCTTTGGATCTAACTTCATCCACTTCTCATCAAGCATATATACATAAGAAATACATCTAAAGACTTTGAGGTGGCTGATATCTATTTTGTATCCATACAGTCTCTCATACAGTATAAGATCATGAATGCCAGCTAAATAGATGTTCTGTTCAAGACATAAACCATAGTTACAACTACTTCAACCCAATAACAATTTGGTAGGTATGTCTCTCTCAACTTCCATAAGCTTGGTTCTTTCTCTCCACCACACCATTATACTACAATATATAACTACATGTAAGTTTCCTTTTAATGCCATACTCAGCCAAGTACCTGTCGAATTCCCAAGAAACATACTCAGCATGTCCATCAAATCTCAAGCATGAGATGCAACACCCAAATTTATTTTTAACATGTGTTTTGAAATCCTTGAAAACATATAGCACTTCACCTTTGTGCTTCAAAATATACAGCCATGTATATATGTTGGAATCATCAATAAATGATATATAATATCTTGCACCACTAAAGGATGTATTATGTGTAGACCCCATACATTTGAATGCACCAACTGCAAAAGTCTAGAACTATTTCTGAGATATTTGACAAACGGAAACCTTGTTTGCCTTCCAAACTGACAAGCAGAACATAATGTCTTAAATCCATGTACTTGAACTTTGGCAAGCCAAGTACAATCTCCTTCTATTGCACGGCTTTTAGACTTTGTATGCTTACATGTCCAATGTGCTTATGCTAGATTTCCATATCTCTAGCAACTTCAATATCATGAGAAAACATGGCTGCCTTTAACTCACGAATAGAAGCATCTAGAGTAAACACCTTGCCATATCTCTTTTGCCTTTAACAATCAACTTGCAGTCATTTTCATACTCTTCAAGAAAATAGCTATCTCTATTGAATTTGACTTGCATATTCTTCTCTACTACCATTTGTCCAATAGATAGTAAGTTCTTAGTGATAGAAGGTACATGCAACACATCATACATACTCTTTTTATTCCTATTATGCACAATTAACAATACAACACCTATATGCTTGATGTCATGCTATGTCTCATCACCAGTACATACATATCCATGAGAGCCTACAATCATCTTATCAAACCACTCACCATGGGGAATCATGTGATTTGATGTACTTGAGTCTAAACAACCTATCTATCTGATCATTATGAGTATTACTAGAGGATGCGTAGTTGACACGTTGTGTACCTTTTACTTTCATGTTAGTCTCCTTTTTATGAAAGGCCTTTGCTATGTGTCCATACTTTTTCATAGTAATGACAATATTTGTCTTTGTTGTATGGATAATGAGATTGCCAAGAACAACCTCTACCTCTAGGTAATCTCCCCTTGCCCCTAAAGGATCTAGACTCTCTCTAGCCTTGTGCATTATGATTCTACCATGTAATTTTTTTACTACTATTCATAGAAATTCTAAGTGTCATGGAGCCCCAAGAAGACATCAAGGAAAAGGGGATTTACTGCAAGAAAATCTATCTTGTAACATCAACAAGATTTTATTTCATTCTTTTGATGACCAAAGCAAGGAAAACAACAAATCTTCACGCAGCATCATAGTAGATATCTCCCACGGATTTGATAGAATCAACCATAATCTTCAACATCTTCACAGAATCCATCATAACAATCAAGATTACAAAATAATACATCACTTTTGAATGGAAATCAATCACATAGTATTCATCTTCAATGTCTTCATAGTTTTCTCTCTCAATCTCTCATAGAAAGATACATTGTTTTGATAGAATTGACTATCTCTGACTCTCTCTCTCTCTATATATATCAATAGTACATCATCTCCTCACTACAATACTCAATAATGGCACTTAATAATCCTTCTTAGGTCGTGGATGCACCTCCCAAGAGGTATGGGAGGTATGAAAGGGCACCAGAGCCACTACAATGTCTCTTCATAGCTCACTACTGTCACTGTCACTTCAGTCTTCTCTTCAGTCTTCAGCATGTGCTTCTTCCATTTGTTTTAGCTCTTTTGAACTTAGATTCATCCTTTCTAAAATTTAGAAAACTTTCCCAAAGTCATACATACATTCTATAGAACACTTATAGAATATCTACAGAACAGAATAGAACAGAGACAATGGCTCTATAGAAGGTCTATAGAGGGTTACAGAAGGTCATCAGAGAATAGTAGATCCTCATAACTCATACTAAAACCATTCCAAACTATCAAAAACTATGCAATAAGCTTTCAAAATATTAATCATCAATCCATACTTCATATAGAAGAAAATCAGAACGAAACAGAAGCTAAATAAAAGGTATCAGAACCAATCAGAACCTCAAACAGAACCTATCAGAACATCACAGAGCCTCATATTTCTACTAAGAATCATCATGAGCTTTCAAAACATAATCAATATCATCCAAAACACTCTCAAACACTTCCAAAAACAACTAAACATCACTCAAAATTCATAAAAAATAAACTATTTAGACCTCAAAAACAACAAAAATTAGTCAAAATTTCAGTCTTTTTTCACTCTCAACATATCTCCACACTTAGAAAGGAAGTGTCCTCACAGCCTAAGGAAAAGAAGAATGTAAGTTTAGTATAAAGAGCTCAATTAAATCTTCTTTAGTATATTCAATAATCACCCAAGAATGACCCCCAACTTATCACCTGTATCTAAGAAAGAATACAACTAAAGAAAAACATCATTATGCATTAACACATCTTATAAAAAATAAAAAGGCATAACAAATTTGTAAAGGATATAAAAGGCTCCTCAGCTTTGCATCATAGGCTTGCCATCCACCATCACCATCAGTGTCAATAGTCGAAAAGAGAGCTCTCGAACAAATTATTCAACCATCATGAACTCATCACATAAAAATTAATATAGCACAAACACAAAATAACCATCTAAATGGCACCTCCAAAACATATATAATTAAGAAGCATAGAAGATACATTCAAGGGTATCAGTGAAGATGTTCCCTCTTGAAAGCTTGATGATTACGAAAGCAATCCATGGATAAATATTCATCTACAAAATATTTTGGAGGATTCTGAAAGAATTGAAGGCAGCACATCTGTTCTAGCAAAACAAGGTATCTGCTAGGTAAACAAAGGGCATGAAAATATAGGACATCCAACTGTTGAGAATCAATGTTCACATTGACATTCATACAAAGCTTGGGAATGGCCTTTTGATTGTTATGGGAATGCCTATGCATATGTGCTAGGTACCAAGAAAAATGAACTATCAATCTCACTGAAGGATCTAGAGATTGTGAATATTGTTGGAAAAAATGGAGATAATTTTGGTACGCTTGACTAGCAGTTGTCCAATCTCCTGGAATTGATGGCCAATTAATCTGTGGTCCCGTGAGAGAATTAGTTGAGCTCCATCCTCTTCTTCTTGGAATCTGCTGATCAAACTCTTCATACCCACTAACCAACTGAGGAGGTTGAGAAATAGAAGTGGTAGGAGATGGAAGAGGAATGAGTAAAAGAGGATGAAGAGATAGGTAGGAAAAATCATAAAATGAGGAATAAGCTAAAGAAGGATTAGCTGAAAATTTAGGCGAATCAGTTAGGAAAATTGTTAATTGATAAGTAAGAAAAGTAGAAGGTATGTGGATAGATGGGGGAGAAGAAGGTGGAGAAGGGGAAAAGACTAGATCTTCAATGAAAGAACAATAGGTAAAGATTGGAATTTGAGGAGCACCCTGAGGTTGGAAAAGGAGAGGTAAGATGGCTGTTGAGTTGGATTGATAAAGGGAAAAATAAACATCATAGCGATGGGCCATTTATTGATAATACAATAAGCTAGGAACAGAGGAACCTAAAACATATCGTCAATGGTAGGCATCAAATAAGGATGAATCAAATGGATAGTTCTTGGAAAGATAAGCTAAAATATCCATCCTCAGTTGGTTAGTGTTTAGCACATGAGTAGAGGCTGTATTCTGTCGTTGGTTCAGGACTACAAAATCAATCATTGAATGCCATAAAGTGTTAGGGCAAGTAGCCACCTTAGAAGAATAGCACTGGAACATTTCATCTATCCTCAACTCCAAATGGTGGACATACAAGGCAGCTTGTAAGACCATATCCCCTACATATCAAGCCAGATCTACATCATTTGAAATTAACAAATCACCTCGTAGATACATATAAGATAGCAACATGGTATCCATCATCACAGAATCTTCAAAGACCATATGGACAACTTTTGTTAGCAAATTAGAAGACCAAGCTCCACTCCAACCATCCTCTGGAAGAGGAAGATCCATCGTTGAGAGCTTAATATAGAAGGCCAACTTCTGCAATTGATAGTGGACAAAAAAGGAATGGTCGGGAGGAACATACTCCTAAAATTGCTCAAATGTAGACCATAATAAATTCATCCTCGATTGCAATCTTTCCACTTTAGCTTGAAACAACAGACATAATGTGGCATGTCTCTGAAGAACTGCCAAGTCCTGCTGAGATATAGAAGGAATCATGGGGACACTGGGACTTGGAGGGATGGACCGTGACTATGCCAGTTGGTCATTCAACTATTTAATCTGGGAAGCTTGGGATTCCACTATATTATGAGCAGTTTGCAAAGCTAATAGTTTCGTATGTAGAAGAGTCTTAAACTCTTGAGCTTCTTTAGACATTTTCTCTTTCTCTTCCGAAACGTGAGTGACCTCTGACTGAGCTTCTGCTAGCTGAGTTTTTAGAGAAGATATTTCTTCTCTCTCGGTCTCAATCATTTGTGTCTACTGCTCCATCTGCTTAAATAGATCGGAAAGAGTGTCTTTAGCAGAGGCTAACTCTGTGGTTGCCTTATGCGACATTTGGTCTTTGGATTGCATCAATTCTTCATAGAAAGAAGCATATAACTACTCAACACGAGCTGTCACTGAGAGTTCAATAGAACTCTGGATGTTGTTACAAAGGAAAGGAATGGCATCCCCTGACACTAAGCTATTCAACGAAGGAAATGATATTTCCAAAGAACCCTCTCAATGTACCTTGAATAATTTGTTGCATGTGAGGTAGGCAGGGAGGTCACTTCCAGAGGCAGCAGGAATTGACACTGAAGGAATGATTGGTGGAATTTTCTCTGCTACACGCTTCAAGCGCTTCCGCTGAATGACCAATGGGGGAGGGGAGTCAATATCCTCTATGTCAATGGGTTCTGAATCTTCTAAAGATGGAGGGGGAGGGACTGGATCAGATGGAGGAGGAGGTAAAACACCCTTCTTAAGGCATGAATATATCAAGAAAGCATATAAATATGAACCATAGGTTACATTGGTAACATTCCCTCTAGTCACCTTGACAAAATGCTGGTCCATCTTCGTAAGAAGGTAAGTACTCTAGTCAATGGCAACCCTTTTTAAAACCATCCTGGAGGCTATGAAGAGCTCCTTTGACAAATAATGAGATGGTATCTTGGCAGGCATGAACCTGTCCTGGAGAAATTGGCAGACTAGCTTCTAGAGAGGATCAGTGATCATTGAGAAAGACACTCCTGAAGTGTTAATCACCTTCTTGACATCGAGGACCTCTTTAGTCTGCTTTTGTAACAGCTTGAGGATCTCTTCATTTGAGAATAATTGTCTGGCTGTGACGAAGGGTTCTCCTTTGTAAGGAAGAGACAAAGCCTTCCCTAACCCTCTAGGTGTCAGGACCATGGAAGTACCATGAACCAAGCCCGATTTCTTACTGTATGACGCGAGAAACTCATCACAAAGGGATGGATTGTCTAGAATCAGAGAGAGTGAAGCAGCCACAAAAGATGCAAGGCCAGCTTTCTCAATAGGCTCAAAAGTTAGTAGGGAAGAATAATCCCTACTGATCAATGGGACATACTGAATAGGAGGAGGAGCTTGAGGCACCATTCAGATGCAATATACACACACACCACATACACAGACAATCACAGTGAATGACTGCAAAACAACATAATATCTATAAAAAAGAAATCAATTAGATGAAGCACACACAAATGTGACTAACCAACTGACCACTCCAAACAATCCACATTCTAGAAAAAAATCGGTATGACCCCTACACATATGCGATCGAAAGCTTCATGCTATGCAACAAACAGGCACCCAAGACCCCATATCAAGCAGAAAAGAAAACTACAGACCGCACCTGCAATCGTATCATATAATCAAACTATAATACCTCAATAACCCTCTCAGGACATAACCAGAACTTCAATAAGCAATGATAGCTCAAAAGACTGTATGTGCCCATTCCACGAAGCGTATTTATTAAAAAGAGAAAAAAGTGTAGTGAGGGAAATGATTTTAGTGAAGGGTTTATGTTAATAAATTATTAACAATGGTTGAAATTTTATTAGGCTGTAAACCTTAATAAGAGAACGGCGGTTCATTTTTAAATTGTTAGTTACAATTTATTAATATGAAACGGTACTTTTAATGAATCCCAGACTTCGATATCCAAACTCAGGTCTCTAAATGCATATTCATTAATTAAAAATTTAATGTGTCTGAAGCGCTCTTATTTTTCAATGCGTGCATTTTTGTGACGGTTGGTTCATTTTTATTAAAAATTAAGGTGCCTCTGAAGCACACGTAGCACATGCAAAGTGAACGGTGGATTGATTTTAATTTATTTTAAAAAAAGATATGTTTGGCGCTAGTGCACATGCCATGGTGATGTTTAGGATTCATTTTAAGAATTAATCGTGAATTTTGGGGTAGCGAAAAATAAAAATAAGAAGGAAAAAAGAAAAATACTTGGAAGTGGGTATGTGTGTATGCAATGAAATGGAATGTGCACGTCTCAATCCCAAGATGCAAGCCAGCAGTCCAAAAAGGAAAAAAACCACGAACTGAAAATGGTGTGACACGACAAGGCAAGGTTAGTGGAGATATATTTGTTTGATGTGCGCAATTTGTTTTGTTTTTTTTTTAAATTGATGGTGTTGTTAGATTGTCATTTATTTATTTATTTATTATTTTTTTGTTTGTTTGTTTGTTTTTAATTTGATTAAAATGAAATAAATGAGACACATGAATATATTATAAATTTTGATGGTGAGATTTCGACAGTTCACCATGAATAAAAACTATACCATCAATTTTTAATAATGTTTCTGGATTTATCTAGTATTTTTCAGCTTATCTCCGGAATTGAAAATGATTTTTCCATGAATTTAGGTAATGAATTTAGCATTTTTACCTTAAAATAAAAGTTGGACCATTGGGCAAAGCATTTTCAGCATATGGAACATTTTAAAAATATTCAAATGAGTTGGTGGAATTTTTTGATTTTTTAAAATTTTTATTGAATTTTTAATGAATTTTATTCAATTTTCAAGGGATTTTGAAGGATTTTTAATATTTGTAATTTATCTGCAATTTACTTTCTGCATTTCAACCATGAAAATAAACTAGAAAATTTTCCAATTTGATAAATGATTTTTCAGCTATTTTTTGTTTTTAATTGATTTTTTTATTTTTAAATTTTTTTAAAAGAATTTTAGATGTTTTCTCAGGTTTTTAAGCGGGTTTTTAAAATTTAAAATAGGTACCCGAGCTGTTGTGAACAATTACGTGGAAACGGTTGAGCACATACCACCGCACGGATTAGGCCAAATGCATGTCCTTGCGCGTGAACGCCAGCAACAACCATCGACACCACGACCACGCACAATGGTGTGTCACCGATTACGAGGAAGACCCGCAAGCCATACCAAAATTTCGATCGCAGCGCGCGAAGGGGGGCGTAATAGGGGTTTAGGGTTTAAGGGGCTTAGGGAGGGGGTAGGACAGGGCGCTTAGCAGGGGTCCAAAAGTAGAGCAGGGGGCAATGGTAGTGAAAGGGGACCAAAGTAGGGGTGGGGTGCCAAAGTGGTGAAGGGTGGGGTAATGCTAGGGAAAGGGGGTTAAATGTGGGGGTGGGGGGGGGGGGGTGTAAATGGGGTGGGGGTGGGGTAAAATAGGGGTGGGTTAATTTGGGAGTGGGTTTGAACCAGTGGGTGGGCGGGGGGGGGGGGGGAGAAGGCGGCAAGGAGAGGAGGGAGAGGAGAAGGAAGGCGGCAGCGGGGCAAAGAGGAGGGGAGGAAGAAGGTGGCCGCGTGAAGGGGAGAGGGGAGGAGGAGCCGGAGGAGGAAGAAGGCGGTGGCGTGAAGGGGAGAGGGGAGGAGGAAGAAGCGGGAAGGAGAAGAGGGGAGGGAGGGTGCACATCGGGAAGGAGGGAGAAGGAAGCACAACGGCAGAGGCTAGAGGGGCGCAGGGCGCAGGGCGGAGGCCGCATGAAGGGGGGTCGCCGACGAGGAGTCGCAGTTGGGGTCATCGACGAGGAGGAGGTGGAGGCTGCAGGGCGGAGGCCGAAGGAGAGGAGGTAGAGAAGAGGTGAGGAGGGAGGAGGAGGATTGAGGCCGCGGAGGAGGAGAGGAAGGGTGCAGGCGCAAAGGGGAAGGACAACGGGCAGGCGAGGACGATCGAAGCAGACGAAGAACCATTTGTGTTTGGTTTTTTTTTTAAAAAAATAAATTTATTTTCATTATTGTTTTGTTTTTTTTGTTTTAAAAAAATTATTGGGGGATTTTGATAGTTTGTGTTCGGATTGTGGTTGTGTGTGTGTTTGATTGTGGTGTAGGTTTTGTGATTTTTTTTGTTGTTTTCTTTTTTTAATAATATTATTAGTATTATTGTTTATGATTATCATTTTGTTCTTTGTGTGGAGTTTTCTTGGTGTTTTGTTTGGTTGTTTTGAGTGTTTGTTTGTTTTTTTAAAGATTTATTTTTTTAGTGTTTTGTTTTTTTTTGGATTTTCTTTTAGTGTTTTGTTTTTGTTTGTTCGTTTTTTTTTCAAGTAATTATTTGGTTTATGTAAATAGTTCTTTTATGAGTGGGATATTTTGATGGTTTTATTTATTTATTTATTTTTTGTGTTTTTGTGTGTTTAAATTTTTTGTTTTGTTTTTGTTATTATTATTATTGTTGTGTTTTGTTTTTTTTTTTTGGTTGATTTTTTTGTGTGTTTCTTTGTTTTTTTTCGTTTATTTTTTTAAAAAGGAAATGAAAATAAAATAAAAGCTCAAAAAAGGGGAGTGTGCCCCCATCCTGGGGGAAAAAAATTTACAGTGACGGGATGGAACATGGCCGGGACATTGGAACGAAAGGGCACGAAGACAATGGGGTGTCTCGAGGCGCATAAATTCAAAAACACGCGCATTCACACACGAGGCAAGGCACGCGGGAACACAACAAAACAAAGAGAAATTAATAACTGGCAAAACTGTTCATCGAAATGCAATGCCAGGAAAAGGAAAACTGGGCCAGAAGGCGAGGGGGAGACTACGGAAAATTACAATGGGGTGTCAAGGATCAAATCAAGGCGTTCCCATGGGAAAAAGGTAAAAATAGGCCGGAAAACCCATAGGATAATTAATATCAAAGAATCCATTTACCAAAATGAAACACGAGAAAAAGAAAAATTGTGAGAAAAGTTAGACCGGACCGGGGTATCATGTCAGGACACAATTTTGACAAAGATAAGACCCGTTCACATGGAAAAAACCCAAAACTCGACCCCAATACGGGATACAAAAATAAATCTAAAAAGAACGGGGCATTGGAACAAAGGGCAGTAAAAAGGAAAAATGTCCGCTGGTAGGGGATTCACAGGGCTAGGACATCAAAATGCAGTTTCACGGGAATTAGGAGGGGTTTGCAAGCAGAAAAGGTGAAAATCGACCTCGAAAACACATACGAAAATTAATATTGAAAATCCATTAGCCGAAACAAAGTGAGGAAAAAAGGAAAAATATGCAAAAAAGTGTGTTCGATAAGCTTATCACATCAGAACATAGTACCGAGCAAATAAAACCCCGTTCATATGGAAAAAACCCAAAAATCGTATTTGAAACAGAATTCGAAAATTAATACGGAATGATCCGTGCACCTAAAGGGAGGGTGAGAAAAAGAAAAAATGTGAGCCTATAGAATCTTTAGGGATGTCACATCAAATTTCAATTCGGATGGGTTTAAGAGGCGTTCACATGGAGAAAACAATAAAATGGAGCTTGATACCACCAATAAAAATTAATAACAAAAAATTGAGAGGTTGAAACAGAGCGGAGAAAAAAGGAGAATTGTACAGAAAGGGTGGCCAGACAAGGCTATCTAGCCAGAATTGAATTAAGAGGAGAATAGGGTAGGTTCACATGGAAAAAGTTCAAAAACACGCACGAAAAAAACATGAAACCGTACAAAAATTAATTACAGGCAAACCGTATGCCAGAATATCAAGTCAGTAAAAGGAAAAATGTCCAGGGGAAGGCATAGGACGGAGTGGTATGTTAGATCACTATTTTGAAGCTATAAGGGTGCATTTGCATGGAAATACATCCAATTGTGTGGGAAAAGCTTCAAAAATTAATAACACAAAAATGGTAAACCGGAACAAGGGGATGTAAAAAGAAAAAGCGTGTCATTCAAAGGGACGAACAGGGCTATAGGGTTGGATTGGGAGTTTGGTGAGAACATAGGGGATGTTCACATAGAAAAGGGAAAAAGTGTGCAAGAAAAGCAACCATAAGGAAAATAGCCTCGACGATAGGGGGTACGAGGGTGGGTGGATGAGGAAGGGACCCCATCAGGGCACAACTAGTATGGGGTAGACTCGCATGATTGGGTAATGACATATGCAGGGGGTATGCACATTAGACGCATAGGGACATGTCCCCACACTTAAGACCTTACAGGTTAGAGTAGATTGATCGTCACGGCCATAGACTTATCAACCAACTGGATGCTGGCGTCCCCACACTTAAGACATACCATGCACTTGCAAACAGAAAGGTAGGGTTAGGAACACTTGTTCCATTTCGTAGATGGTTGAAGTGAACCGTCGTTGTTGATGCATGAAAATTGAAGCTGTCGTCAGGTGGCAAGAGGGACCAGGGCGTGCCACAAAACACGTCCAACATGGCACAGACCATGCAATAGCACCCATGGAGGTAGTTTTGTCGATAAAGTTCATAGATTCAAGTGTTGATGACGAAGAATAGAACTCTCAGCTCACGAGCACTGAAGAGGATGATAGAACACTCACTCACCCATGACGCACATCACTCAATGAATAAGCATGAAATCCCATAACTCACGACCGGTTTAGAATTGATCAAGAGGAAAGTGATTGGAAGGGAGTATGCTAGTGTGCACAATTGATGGTGCATTCGTGCATTCCACCCATCTGGCATATGTGCAAGGAGGAAGGCCAAGGAGCCTTGTAGTGCAGTGCACAAAACAGAGTGATGTGTCATGTGCTGATGGCAGAGACCCGTCCCATGTGTACATAGGAAAATGGAAACATACCTGACTCCAATTATCGTAATGTTCCTCAATCTCACCTCTCGGAATTGATTGAGGAGAAACACCAGTCACACTTAGCCCACCCTCTGTCTCACACTCTGTTGAAAGATACAGAGGGCAACCTATTCTTGAAACCCATTGATGTAATCCTCATATTCACTTGTGCAGAGGTTGTATGCATTGTGCACATTTGATGGTGCAATAGTGCATCTTGCCCTATGCTGACATACAGTGCAAGAAGGAAGGCTAGGGAGCCTTATGGTGTAGTGCACAGGAACATATCGTGTGTTGTGCATTGAGAGGCCCAACCCGTGCGTGCAACACTCCATTCACACATCTTGCCTCTCATTTGATTGGAAGGGAAAGACTGGTCACTCACCCTACCCTCTGTCTCACACTCTGTTAATAGATACAGAGGGCAACCCATATTCACATCCCCATCTTGTTAGGATGAAAGCTCGCATTACTCAAGGGGTTGGTGATGAAGATCGCTTTGTTTGTTGTTGTCATCAGGATGTTGAAGATGAGGCATACCCAGGGAGGCAGCCAACAAGTCTGGTACTTCAATGATTTGTATGAAAGGTCGTTTGTTAAGGAGGGTAGACAGATTGATATTGCAGAGACAGCGCACCAAGGAAGGTGGCTTCAACTTGCTTGCGAAAAGGTTCTGCTGATGAATCAGCTATCTTGAACTGCGGGGTGTTAGCACATTTTCCACAGTCAGCTTCCCGCCCAAGGGTATTTCCACCTTTTCTTAGAATGAGGCCTACTATGATAGGAAATATCTTCATTTTCTCCCATAACAGTTTGTTTGTTTTGTTTTTCTCTTTTCTTTCATTAATAAAGAGAATGGTAGAAATACCATGTGTTAGGACTACCCTTGCCACCGTTGCTGAATCAAATGAGAAGAGAACAAGGTAGGGTTGAGAGGTATCTGTGAGGGGCTAGCAAAATGAGACTGCCTCATGAGGAAGATTATCAGGGTTGTCAAGAGCACGAAGAGAAGGACAGTGTGATGCCCAAAAGGGAAAGGGTGGATCGACTCTGATTGTCAAGATCCCCGGGATGGAAGTACTTCTTTAGGCGATAGCCATTTATCAACAAGGGGTCCTCAGAAGCGTTGACAACTTGCACTTGGACAGAGTCATTTGGGTTGACAGCAAGTACCTTGTATTGGCCCCTCCACCGTTGTTGAAGCTTACCAGGAAACTTGCCGAACCTTCTTTGAACTCCTTGTGCTTGATGAAGCTGTCATGATAGGCCTTGTGTCACACTTGAGTGGTTTCCATGCATTGTAAGGCCATCCGCCGAATCTCATCCAAACATTCCAAGTGCACGAGGCGGCATTGAAGTGACTCATCATCTCCCAAGCGTTCTTTAACTGCCACTTGCAAAGAGAGCAATTCTAGTTCAACAGGGAAGATGGCTTCAGTACCATACACTTGATGGAAAGAGGTCTGTCATGTAGCTGTCTTATGGGAGGTTCTATACCCCCAGAGGGCCTTTGTAAGTCGATCGTCCCAGTCTTAACAATGTGCGGCAATTGTTCTTGTCAAGATCAAGCAAAGGATGCGGTTGGTGACTTCAATTTGGCCGTTGGCTCTGGGGTAGTAAGGAGTGGACTTGCGATGGTGGATCTTATAAAGCTCTGTCAGCTCCTCCATGATTTTGTTAAGGAAATGAGTACCTTTGTCACTTACCAACTCGAGGGGACTGCCAAAATGGGTGATAATATTCTTGTACATGGATAGGGCTATGCTATTACCATCATCCTGCTTCTTCAGAGCTTTAGCTTCACACCAGTTTGTGAGATAATCCGTACATACTAGGATGTATCTGTTCTGCTTCCGTTTGATAGGTGGATCAATGGGACCCATGAAATCAATCCCCCACTTCTCGAACGGCTTTAGGGGAAGAATAGGTTAGAGTGGCATGGCACTTTTTTTGGTGGGTTTCCCCATTCACTGACAAGCATCACATCTCTTGTAGTAGTCATATGCATCCTTGTGGAGGGTCGGCCACCAATATCCCACTAACAGAGCCTTCTTGGTTGTTGCTTCTCCTGCGAAGTGTCCACCACATGGTTCATCATGGCATGCTTTCAATACTATGCCAATTTCGTCTCCTGCAACACATCTTCGCAACACTTCATCTTTGCCTCTCTTATACAGTGCACAGCCTAGCAAGGTGTAGGGGGCTGATTCTAACAGAAGCTTCTTCTTCTCACGGCTTGAGATGCTAGGAGGATACTGTTGAGTTGCCAGGAGGTTGGCTATGTCTACATAGCAGGGAGTAACTGTTTCGACTAGAAACAAGGAAGCATCAGGAAGGTTTGGATCATCATGTTCCTCTTCTGCAGTTTGAGGGATCCGTAACAGATGATCAACTAGGACATGGGAATATCTAGGCTTAGTGACCACTTCAAAATTGAACTCATGGAACAAGAGCAACCATCTCATCAGTCATCCTTTGATATCTGCTTTGTTCATCAGGAAGGACACGGCTTCATGATCCATGTAGAACTTGAAATGCGTTGACAATAGATAGTGTCGAAACTTCTCCAGTGCAAACACCATTGCTAAGCACTCAAGCTCTATCATTGTGTAGTTCCGCTCTCTATCAGTGACCTTTCGGCTTGCATAATATATTTGTTGATCTAATTTAGAGGGGCCCTTTTGACATAGGACAGCACCTAGCCCTTCAACTAATGCATCTGTGTGCACATGAAACTCCTTTGTCCAGTCAGAAGGCTGCAAAATAGGTGCTTGGATAAGACATTGTTTTAGGGTATTAAAGGCTTCTTCACAATCATCAGTCCAAAGGAAATCCACATCTTTCCTTAGAAGCTTGTGCAAAGGGGCTGCCTTGGTTGCAAAATGTGTAATAAATCTTATGTAGTTGCCCACATGGCCAAGAAATTCTCTCAGTTGCTTGAGGGTTGTTGGTGTGGTCAAGGTGAAAATCTTCTCAATCTTTGCCGAGTCTGTTGCAATCCCTTGTGCAGAGACAATATAGCACAAAAGAACTCCTGATGAGACGCCAAAGACATATTTGTCAGGGTTGAGAGAAATCCCATACTCTCGGCATCTGTCAAAGCATTGCTCTAGGTGTCCCCAATGCTCACGGATTAAGATATAGACCCAGAAGTCATCGAGATACACCTCAATGAAATCATGCAGATGATTCTAGAAGGCAGCTATCATTACTCGTTGGAAGGTGGTAGGAGCATTAACAAAGCCCAAACGGCATCACTCTATAAACATAGGTTCCCCATTCTATTGTGAAGGTTGTTTTGGATTGGTCCTCTTCTGCAATTTGGACTTGGTTATATCCGTTGAATCCATCTAAGAGGGAATAGAGCTCATGGCCTGCCATTATGTCCAACAGTTGGTCTATGAAAGGGATAGGGAAATGATCCTTCTTTGTCTTCGAGTTCAGCTTTCGAAAGTCCACACATATTCGAATTTTCCCGTTCTTCTTGGGTACTATCACAATGGGCAAACCCATTCACTGTTAGCCATGGGATAAATGAACTCGACTTCAAAGAGCTTCAATAATTCAACCTTCACCAGAGTAGAATAATTAGGATTCATACGCCTTTGTCTTTGCCTCATAGGTTTGGCATCAGGCTCTAGGTCAATGTGATGTTTGCATACTGTGGGATCAATCCCCTTTAGATCTTTATACGACCAAGAAAACACGTCTAAGTTCTCCTTCAGTAGGTCTCGTAGGACCACTAGTTCTTCTTCTGAAAGATTGAGACCCACTTTCAGGTGATGTTCAGTACTGTCAGTATCCAAGAACGTAACTTGCCTTTCACCTTCCACTTCGCGGATGAATGTCCCACGGATTGCTTCTAGATAGAGGTCTGACTCCTTCAGGGAGTAGTGTCATCATCTGATGTTCCACTAAAACCAATGTCCTCCTTCTGAACAGATAACTCATTTGTCTGTTGAGATTGCTAGAAGGGTATTAGAGCTTTGTTTTCTTCTGTGTGAGTGGTGATTTCTTTTGGACTTAGGGATTTATCTTCAGAGGATGCATCTAGGAATGTCACATAGCATGGACCTTCTATAAGCCGTGGCTCTGATGGCTCTGGCTTCTGTTTACAAGAGGCATCATCATCATATTTTCTCCAGAATGAATGGTTAGGGCGATAGGAGCCACTTGTGAACTTAATTTTTATACCTTTGATCCATTGCTTATGTAGATTTTGCATACTTTGTGGTCCATTGGTCAACCCAAATGGAACCATGGTCATTCCATCCAACACCTCGAGATCTTCGGTCTCTGTAGGGACATCAACAAGATCGTTCGCTATTAGAGGAACTTCTTCATATGCACTTTCATAACTTGCTTCGTTTTCTTTCTTATCATTTTTATCATCTTTCTCTGGAGTTTTTGTCTCTGATTCTCTAGAGGCTTTGTAGGAGAAGAACATATCTTCCACCTCTGCATCTACTTTTGCTTCTGCTTCTGTCTCTGGCTCTGTCTCTACGACTACCATGTAACAGGGAGAGCAGTACATCCATGCTTCTATTTCACTATCAGAGGTGATTTCAGAAGTCAATTCGGGTTGAGGCAGGAGGTATTCTCCCATGGACAAAGACTTTGCTTCCTCTGGTAGTTGGCTTACAGTGCCCACTGTTAGGGACTGTGCCTCTATTTCTTGGGAAAGATCTGTTTAATAGCCTCTTCGTCTCCTCATGTACCATCTGTTACTTCATTGGAAGAGTCTATTATGACTTTGATGGATGTGGATCCATTGCCTTTTTGCGATCCATACAATTTCAACACCACTTTATGGGGTTCTCTGCCTAGGCTTAGGGTTCCTTTGAACCAGCCCATCCTGGATCCTGCTTCAAAAAACGAAGGTCTTCCCAATAGCAGAGGGTATGAGGTCCCATAAGATTTTGGTTTGACCACCAAATATGTCAACCAATAGTCTCTTCCTGCAAGGGTTGTTTTTACGTATGGGAGGATGCCCAACAATTTGATTCTGCTTTGGTCTGCCAATCTGATAAGCCACTAGGTAGGTTTAATTCCTTGCAAACCTATATCCTTCATTGTCACATCCTTCATTATGTTTAGTGATGAGCCTCCATCAATCAATGCATTTGACATAAAGCATCCTTCTATCCATACACTAATCTCTGGGGTTCCAGGATCTAGGAAGGCGTTAGCCACATCAGCTTCCTTTACAGGCTCTAGGGTCTTATTGGTCTTGGTCGCTGTTGAAGGAGCAATTCTTAATCCATGTCTTCAAGTCAAGATGCTTTTGAATTTCTTTTGATAGCTGGGAGATAGCATCAGCAACTATTGGAACATTAAGTTTGGTTTAAAAGTGTCTAGGTCTTTTACCAAGTCATATTATTTGATAGGATCCACGGTCTTCTCTATCCTGCTAGGGAATGGGGCTACAGCCATTTTCATCTTTCCTTGTTCTTCAAGCAATGGTAGCATTGGAACTTCCTCTATTTCTGGAGGTGCTTCTGTATCGTTTATCTCCTGGACCTATGGTCCTATTTTTGGGACTGTCTCTGTGACTCTCTATGGCACTGCAGTGCTCTGTACTGCATTGTTCTGTCCTGTACTGCTCTGTCCCTTTGTTGGCAGGTTGAACTTCAGAGTCTTGGCATGGGAGTTGTTCTCTTTCTGGACAGCTAGTTCCTTCTTCTTGGCGCGCATGATAGCGGCAAATTTCAACTCTACCAAATTGGAGGCATGTTCTTGTGCCTTCTATTGGCTATCAGTGGCATTGGCCTTGACAGGGGCTGGACTTGGACAGTCCTTTGTAGTGTGGCCTTCTCCCTTGCATCGGCTGCATAAGGGCTTGTAATCCATTGATCGTCTAGGATTTGGAAAATTCGGAGAGATATGACCATTTTCTCCACATTTGTAACATTCCACCTCGGATCTCTAACCACGGCCAGATTATCGCCCTCTGTAACTTTGAGATGGAAACCTCTGTAGACCGAAATTAGGACCAAAATCCCTAGGCTTTGGTCCAATGTCCTGCGTTGTCATTTTAGATTCTAATAAGTTGAATCTTGCATTTTCATCTTTCTGTCTTCGTTCATGCATCTCTTTCAAATAGCAAATATCCTTTGTATGGTTCTTCCGTAAACAGTAGGAACAGAAAGCTCTAGAAATGGTTGGTTTTCAAGTACATTCAGTGGCTAAATGTCCTGCTTGATGGCACTTTCTGCACCATGTATTAGAGCACATCACATCTCTCCCAGATCCCGTAGGAGTGGATATATTAGCAGTATTCACCTTCAGCATCTGTAGCTGCTTTGTAATCACATCCATAAGCTCTTTCTTGATACTTGCGATTGAGTTGTCAGATTTTCACCTTCTGAAGTACTTGTAGTAAGGTTTTGGGAAGCTTCTGTAATTACTGCATACACTGGTTGGGTTGATCCAGAGGGTCCTCTGTGTTCTGGTTCTGATTCAGAGCTCCTATTGAGACTTGGGGTTGTTGATTCCAGTTGGTAGGGTTCCATTATTGTTGAGTCACCATTGGAGGAACTGTTTGAGGCCACTGTTGTTGTGGTTGAACCATCATTTGAGGCATTGTTGTCTGCGGCAACCACTATGGATTAGGTGCACTATATTGCGGTACTGTTTGCATTTGAGGATAGGGGTAGGGAACTGTCCCTGGAATTGCATTTGGTGGGTATACCATTTCTGGCATGGGAGGAGGTGAGACTCCTCTTCCTGGGGTCATTAACAACCTTGCTTCAACTTTGTCATACAATCTTGCACCTTCCACTGCTGCAGCTTGCAGATTGACTGACCTTCTCCATTCCACGAACTTGTGAACTTTTTGTTGTAGACCTATGGGGAATACTCCTTTCTGGATACCTTCATCCAAATAATGGTTAGTCCATCTCTTTAGGATGGATTCCAAAGCTTTTACTCTTTCTCCAGAGGATTGACTTAGGTTCATGAACTGCTCTCTCATTTGCTCTTCAAAACCTTCATGCCTAAATTTAGTGAGGAAGGCCAACTTCAGGTTGTCCCATGTGCCAAAAGTTCCTGCTACTTGTCTCTCATACCACTGAAACAACGTTCCTTTGAAAGTGGCGGGGAAGATTGCTAACCAATGCTCAGGGGTTCTAGCATTGTTAGTCACACATGCTACCATAAACTCTGCTACATGAAGATCAGGGTCTTCATTGTACTCTCCCTTAAAAATTGGCAATGGAACTACATTTGCTGGCCTGTCATCAATATTTCCAAGAAAAATTTGACTAGGAAGGGGATCTTGAGTCGCCATGGGGACTTCTGTAAAGAGTGCTTTTAGGGCATGAAAGGAGGCTTCTACTGCAAGCTTGTTCTCAACCTTGATTCTTGCCTTCTCTCTTCTTGCATACCTCTAGAATCGTTCTAATGCTTGTCTCTTGATTGCATAATTCATTAGGGGGTTGGCTCCAACCAGTTGGTCTGTACTCAACAGAATAGAATTAGAGAGGGGCGTCAGTCTCTAGAGGATTCTCTGGCCAACATCTCTGAATTCGGCTTTTAAATCACTACAGAGGGGGAGATATTACATTCTGAAAGTATCAAAACTCATTCTTCTTAGGATCGTTGTTGTGCCATCATTATAATAATGTCAGCTTCTTCTGACGGTTTCAATAGTGTATGTTGTAAAGAACACTCTGTCTACCAACTTCGAGTGGGTTGCTAATTGGACAAACATTGTCAGAACACCAAGCATCCCACGTATCTTGCTATTGAGCGTCCACGAACAAATTCCAACTCTTTTCTTTCTTGTTTTTGTGAACCTCCACCACATCCCACGACTCCTGAAGCTTCTTCACAATCTCCCACTTGATGATGTCTGGAAACTTCTCAATGAATGCCAAATCTTCCATGGATGGTCATTTCTTCTATTTTTACTCTTCAGTTTGTTTCCAAAAAATTTGTCATCAAGATGCACGTCTCTGTTGCCCCAACAGAAAGAGGAAATAGTCCACCACATAGAGCTTGCATCATGATGGTAATATGTTTTCGCCATTGTGGGATGAACTTCTTGTGAAAAGTGGCTTTGGCAATAAGAATCTCTAACTCTTCAATGGAAGAAGGAACTTTGCAAGCATCCATTGAATTCTCCTCTTCATGGTAATGCCATTTCCTTCATTTTCAGCCTCTTCTGATGCTTGTTGATGGCAAGTTTCCCCGGCTGCGCACAAAAAATATGGAGCCCTAAGAGAGACACCAAGCAAAAGGGGATTCTACTGCAAGAAAATCTATCTTGTAACATCAACAAGATTTTATTTCATTCTTTTGATGACCAAAGCAAGGAAAACAACAAATCTTCACATAGCATCATAGTAGATATCTCCCACGGATTTGATAGAATCAACTATAATCTTCAACATCTTCACAGAATCCATTGTTTTGATAGAATTGACTATCTCTGACTCTCTCTCTCTCTCTCTCTTTATATATCAATAGTCCATCATCTCCTCACTATAATACTCAATAATGGAACTTAATAATCCTTCTTAGGTCGTGGATGCACCTCCCAAGAGGTATGGGAGGTATGAAAGGGCACCAGAGCCACTACAGTGTCTCTTCATAGCTCACTACTGTCACTGTCACTTCAGTCTTCTCTTCAGTCTTCAACAGGTGCTTATTCCATTTTTTAAAGCTCTTTTGAACTTAGATTTATCCTTTCCAAAAGGTAGAATTTTTTTTCGAAGTCATAAATACATTCTATAGAACACTTACAGAATATCTACAGAACAGAACAGAGAGACATAGCAGAGACAGAGGCTCTATAGAAGGTCTACAGAGGGTTACAGAAGGTCATCAGAGAACAGTAGATCCTCATAACTCATACTAAAACCATTCCAAACTATAAAAAACTATTCAATAAGATTTCAAAATATTTCAACCTTCATTAATCATCAATCCATACTTCATATAGAAGAAAATCAGAACAAAATAGAAGCTAAATAGAAGGTATCAGAACCAATCAGAACCTCAATAGAACCTATC